>NC_080756.1:14752614-15053922 GCF_020826845.1 Diceros bicornis minor
GAGCAAAGAAAGTTGATTCTTGAGATGAAACCTACTCCTGGTGAAGATGCTTTGAAAATTATTGAAATGAAAACAAAGGATACAGAATATTATATAAACTTAGATAATAAAGAAGTAGCAGGATTTGAAAGACTGACTCCAGTTTTTAAAGAAGTTCTACTATGGGTAAAATGCTATCAAACAGCAACACATGCTATAGAGAAATCATTCCTGAAAGGAAGAGTCAATCGACCAGCAATTGTTGTAATTGTTGCCTTATTTTAAGAAATTGCCACAGCCACCCCAACCTTCAGCAACCACTGTCCTGATCAGTCAGCAGCCATCAACATTGAATCAAAACCCTCTACCAGCAAAAACATTACGACTCACTGAAGGCTCAGATGATGGTTAGCATTTTTTAGCAATATGTATTTTTTAATTAAGATATGTGCATAGTTTTATAAACATAATGCTATTGCACACTTAGTAGACTATAGTATAGTGTAAACATGACTTTTATATGCACTGGAACACCAAAATTTGTGTGACTCACTTTAGTGTGATATTTTCTTTATTGCATTGTTCTGGAACTGAATTCACAATATCTCTGAGGCATCAGAGGCACCCTATAATTAGAAAAGATATATACACCTCTATTTTCATTGCAGCATTATTTACAATAGCCAAGATATGGATGCAACCTTATTGTCCATAGATAGACCAATTGATAAAGAAGATATGTAGATGTGGTATACATATGTATATAATGGAATATTACTCATCCATACAGAAGAATGAAATCTGCCATTTACAACATATGGATGGATCTAGAAAGTATTATGCTAAGTGAAATCAGTCAGACACAGAAAGACAGTATTGTATGATTCACTTATATGTGGAAAAACAAAATCAATGAACAAACAAAACAGAGACAGACTCATAGACACAGAGAACAAAGTGGTGGTTGCCAGAAGAGAGGGGGATGGGGAGTTGGGCAAAATAGGCGAAGGGGATTAAGTACAAACTTCCAGTTATAAAATAAATAAGTCACCAGAATATAATATACGCTATATGGAATATAGTCAATAATATTATAATAACTGTATATGATGACAGATGGTTACTACACTGATAATGGTAATCATTTCATAATGTATATAAATGTCAAATAACTATGTTGTACACTTGAAACTAACATAATATTTTATGACAACTGTATGTCAGTAAAAAAATAAACAAAACGAGGGTTAGTCCCAGAGCCTAGTGGTTAAGTTTGGCGCACCATACTTTGGTGGCCCAGGTTCGAGTGTTTGGTTCCTGGGTGCAGACATACACCACTCATCAGCCATACTGTGGTGGTGACCCACAGACAACGTAGAGGAAGATTGGCATAGATGTTAGCTCAGGTCCAACCTTCCTCACACACACACACAAAATTAAAAATAAATAAATAAATAAAATGAAATAGAATATTTTTTTGTCTTCTGGCCATAGTGTCTCTGTTTCTTAGCAATAAATCAACAATTCAACAATTACTATACCATTTCTCTTCTGATACATTTATTATAAACAATAAATTAAATCATAAGGATAAATAGGAAAGAGAGATAGTTAAATGCATATAGGAAAAATGCAAATACAAATGTCTTGGATGTTTATTGATATTCTATTATTTATTCCCTAGATATATGATCTTAAATAAGGTAATTAGCGTTCCATGACTCTTAAGAAAAATGGCGAATGTTCTTGTCTTACAGAAAAATGTTGAGAATTAAAGTAAATAATGACAGTAAAGCATCTACGATAGTGATCTAAGAGCATATTTCAGACAATAAATATTAGGTTTATTTTCCCCTGGTAATCCAGTTCTGGTCTCATGGAAAAAGAGACTGTTGTATCTTCCAGAACAGATGAGTATAGTAGATAAGCACCAGTTCTTCTATATTCTTGATAGTAAAAAAGAAAAGAAAAAAACCTGAGTTCATGATAATAAAGCTAATCTTTATGGAGTCAAGTAGTATTCTGAATGTTTTATATTTATCGACTTTAAATTTTACAAAAATTTAATGAAACATGAAATATTTATAACCACCACTTTATAGATGAAAACAAGGACACAAATGAAGCTTGTTATTGCCCCCAAATCATAGTTAATAACTTAAGAACCAGGGTAAATATTTAAACTTTCTGACTTCATAGCCCTTCTCCTTAACTGCTACATTATATTGACTCTAATTTGAATAACATCATAATTTCCAATATGATCAACTCCTGATTCCTTATTGTTTAACAGTTCTTGCCTCAATTTATCTCTCTCCTCTGACATTTACTGTAAGTAGCAAGACATTTCTATTCTTTGCTTGGAAATTTCTTCAGCTTAATATCCAAGTCTACCACCTCTAAGTTCTGCTTCCCACATAACTGCAGAATACAAGTCTTTTCACCTTTCTGTCACTATATAACAAGGATCCCCTTTCCCTTGGGTTCCAATAATTTGTTCCTGATTTCTTTCTAAGCCCTCATCAGTGCCTTCAACATCCGTATTTCCATTAGCAGTCTGTTCATGACAATTTAAGGTTTCTCTAACATGACTTATGTTTTTCTACAATGCTTCTCACTTTCTTCTGAGCCTTTCTTGGAAGAATCTTTAACATGCATATTTCTGCCAACAGTCTCTTCAAGACAGTGAGGCTCTTTCTGTCATGCGCCTCAAATTTCCCGAGTCAATGCCCACTGCATAATTCAAAAGCCATTTCAACATTTCAATATTTGTTATTGAAGCGCTCCACTTTCAGGGATCGCATCTGTATTAGTTTTCGACAGCTATCAAAAAAAAAAAATTACCCCAAACTAAGTGGCTTAAAACAACAGAAAGTTATTTTCTAAGTGTTCTGTAGGTCAGAATTCCAACATGGGTCTCAATGGGCTCAAATCAAGATGCTGCAGGGCTGCATTTCTTTCTGGGGGTGGTAATGGAGAATCTTCTTCCAGCTTCAAGAAACCACACACATTCGTCCACTTGTAGCTCCCTTCCTTCACCTTCAAGTCTGCATCTCTCTGACCCTTCTTCCATTGACGTGTATCTTTCTGACCACAGCTAAGAAAGGCTTTCCTTTTCTGAGGATTCATGTGGTTAGACTGGGCCCATTCAGATTGCTCTGGATAATCTCCTCATCTTAAGGACTCTAGCATTAATCACACCTGCATTATCTCTTTTTTTCATGTAAGGTAACATAGTCACAGGTTTTGAGGATTAGGGCATGGAGATCTTCAAGGAACCATTATTCTTCCTGCTATATTGATTTATCAATGAAGTGATCTGGAATTCACGGAATTTATACTTAAAGTGAAATTCATATACTTATTTTTAATAATGACAAAAAATAATGACTTAACTATCCATCCTAAGAATTTAGAAAACAGCAGTAAATCAAGCCCCATGAAAATGGAAGGCAATACATTACAAAGAAAACATCAGAAATTAATGAAACAAAAGGTATATACAGAAGAGAGTATCAGTGGAACCAATAGTGACACTTTGAAAACAATTAAAATTTGACAATGCTCTGGAAAGATATACTACGAAAATAAAGTGAGGAACAAATAACAAAAGAAATAATAAATAAAAGATATCTCCCTTCAAGTGTTACTGATAAAAAAGAATGAGTCAAATAAATGTAACAACGTAGATAAATAAAATTTTAAAACCTTAGGAACAAAATTCACTTTACTAAAGCTGACTTACGTAGAAATAGAAAACTGGATTATTTGCACAATAATTTTTAAATGAATCAGTAATCTAAAAGAATTCCACAAAGAAATATAGACCTACATGTCTTCACCAGAAAATTCTACCAAACCAATAATGACCTCCCCAAAATTTTTTCCAATTTTGAAAAAAATTCAAGTTGTTCACAAACTACTTTTTTTGTCTGTAAATAATAGAAGAAATATTAGTATTCCAAACATATTTTATTAGGGTGGATCACTACTGAGATTAAACCCAATAAATTCTTACTAGGATGAAAAATTACACACCAACTTTATTCTTGAACAGAGACATAAAGATTCAAAATTAGATATTAGGAAAAATAATTCAGCATGTATAAAAATGATAATAAATAATGATCAAATCTGACATTAGGAAAGCAGCCAATATAATTTACCATTTTAAGAGTTTAGACGTCAGAAATCACCCTATCTCTTCATTAGGTGCACACAAAAGGCTTGATTCTCTTTCACAATTATTCTTTACAAAATCTCTCAGCAAACAATCTATTGAACGTGAATTAATTACCTATTGTTATGTAACAAATTATCTTAATGCTTAAACCAATAGTAAACATTGATTGTCTCACAATTTCTGTTGTTCTAGAATTTGGGAACAGTTTCTCTGGGGAGATTTGGCTCAGAGCCTTTAATGAGGCTGGGAGTCAAGATATGATCTCATTTTATAAAGCTGAACTCATAGAAACAGAGGGCAGAATGGTGATTGCCAAGGGCTGCAGAGTGGGGAAAATAGAGAGATGTGAGTCAAAGGGTATAAACTTCCAGTTATAAGATGAATAAGTACTGGTCATCTAATGTACAGCATGGTGACTATAATTAACACCAGATATTCTATTATTATTTTTGTATTATTTGTACTGTTATACAAGTATCATATACTTGAAAGTTGCTAAAAGAACAGAAATTAAATGTTCTCACCACATGGACACAAAAATGGTAATTATATGAGGTGATGGAAGTGTTAACTAACCCTCTTGAGGTAATCACATTGCAATATATACATGCATCAAATCATCATGTTGTATACATTAAACTCACACAATGTTATATGTCAATTATATCTCAGTAAAGCTTGATAAATGTAGGACTGCAGCCGCCTGAAGGCTAGGCTGTGGCTGGATGATCTTCTTCCAGTTGGTTCACTCAAATTGCTGTTGAATTGGTTCTGACTATTGGGAAGAAGCCTCAGTTCTTTGCTATATAGATCTCTCCACAGGGCTTCTAAAGGTCATCATGACATGTTCACTGGCCTTTCCAAAAGCAGTGATTCAAAAGAGCAATATGAAAGAACCAATATCTTTTTTTTTTTTTTTTTGGTGAGGAAGATTGGCTCTGAGCTAACATCTGTTGCCAATCCTCCTTTTTTTTGCTGAGGAAGATTATCTCTGAGCTAACATCTGTGCCCACTTTCTTTTATTTTGTATGTGGGACGCTGCCACACATGGCTTGATGAGTGGTGGTGTGTAGGTCCAAGCCAGGATTCGAACCTGCAAACCCCAGACCACTGAAGCAAAGCACCTGAACTTAACATCTACTCCACCAGGCCAGCCCCCCCAATATCTTTTTTTTACCTTAATTTTTATATTTTTTTTAACAAAAGCTTTATTTATTGAGATATATTTGACAATTAAGAATTTTATACAAGGTATACAATTTGGTGATTTGATATACATACACATTGTGAAATAATCACTACATTCAAGCTAATTAACATGTCTCTCTCTTTGGATAGTTACCAATATATTTTATTCTGAAACTTATAGGTCAAACCTCACCATTTCTCCAATGTAGTAAGGGACTATGAGAGCATGAACACAGGTAGATGGGGACTGTTGGGGGCTATTTTAGAGGCTGATTACTAGAAAAGGCAACATTCTTAATCTAACAGAATTTATCTACATAAAAACGCTAAGGCAATAGTAAGACTTGATGTTATAACGCTGTAATATTTTTTGTGTGATGCACTAAGGTAAGTTAAAAAGCACTAAAAAATAAAATGATTAGAATGGAGGAAATAAAATGGATGCTATTTGCAGATAATAGTATATTTGTAATTCTAGATTGTTTTCCATTATGTTTCTATCCATAGATATATGAATATATATGTATCTATGTATGACAGATGCAGAGAATTTAAAAGTAACATAATATACAGAACTCATGTTTTCACTTCATTGGTTTTTGACAATTTTACACAACCAGGTAAAAAAATAATAATAAATTATTCCACAGAATTTCCTTATGGCTTTTCCAGTCAATTTCTCTCCCCCTAAGGCAACCATTTTCTGATTTCTATAACCATAGGTTCGTTTTTGGTACTCTGAGAATTCCTGTAAATGGAATCACATAGAAAGTGGTATTTTGTGTCTGTATTCTTTCATCAACTAAATCTTTATCCTTGAGGTAGAGTGAGTCCCTTGTTCACTCTATTTTTAGTGGTATTCTATGAATACATCAAAACTCTCTTTATCTATTCCGTGGTTGATGAACATTGGGATTGCTTCTAGTTTAGACTGTGACAACTACAGCATTAATAAACATTCTTGACATGTCTTTGTGTGTTGTATGTTTTATGTTTATTTTCATTTCTCTTGGCTAAATATCCAAGAGTAGAATTTTTGAGTGAAAGGGTCATAATATGTCTAAACTTATGAGAAACTGTCAAACTATTCTGCAAATTGGTTATAAATGCATAAGAATTAGTTTTTTTCACATCCTCAACAACATTTGTTTTTCAAGTTATTTTTTTAATTTTAACCATGCAAATAGCTTCTCTTCTACTCATTGGCATGTGACAGAATATCTTATGTATTGTAGTATTGTATTTATTTTTGCTGATGGTAATTGCACAGTTGATTCGGATCCAACATACCAAGTGTCTAAAATGAATTAAGTGAGAAGATCAAAGTATGGGCCAATTATTTATTTATTAACACAGACAATTAGAATCGTAATTTGGTTGTGGTTGCATGTGTTTAAAAATTGGTTTACTTACTGGTTGGATGGATGTTTAGTGTTTATGCTGCTAATAAAGTCTCTTCTCTAGGTATAAATGTGTATGACTTTTAAAGATGTCTTAAAATTCATTGTATTACTAATTAGGAAGAGCTTCTGTATTATATCTATAATGATGCTGTCTTTTTATCCCCAAGGATTGCCTTGCATTCTCAGCACTCTAGAGTGAAGGTAGAAGACACTTACCTTCACATTCTTTAAAATAAGTTCTTTGAAGATGAGGAGAATAACCAGAATAATTGGGGACCTTCTTTCTCTCGTATAGGTCTTTAATTTTCTTTTTTCCCAGACTCACAATGTTTATTAACACAATGTCTATAATCTATTTAACCGAAATTTATATAGAGGAGAGAGCAAAAGGCAATAAAAACAAGGAAACCTATTATACTTGTTGGTATTAAATGAGACAGCCTGACTTCAAGCCCCAACTCCACCTCTTTGTGTCTATAATATCTTGGGAAATTACTTAATAACTCTGAACTTATGTTTCCTGGTGTCCATAGTGGGGATACCAATAATAACTCTTTCAGATAATTGTCAAAAAAATTAAATGAGGTAAGTTATACAGATTGTCAAACATGTATCTAGCTGTTAGTAAACACTAAAAATACTAGCAGCTATTATTAACCACACATTATTATTATGATGATTATAAAGATGATCTTAATATTGTTGCTAGTGATGCGTGAATTTAAGCTCTCAAAGAAAAAAAAGGTTAGAATGACATTACAGTGAATCCTTGTCTCAAATCAAACATTGTAATTACTAGAAGCACAAATCTTAATATGACAAATATGTTTGTTTTCATTTTTCTACCATAGGATGCTCATAGTTTTCTAATTAATACTTTAATTAGAAAATTAAAATTAAGGTTATACTATTCTATTTCCAAAATATGGGGAGGGGAGTTTTGTTTTAGATGACTCCTTCACACTAGCTATTGAACAAGCTCAGGGTTTCACATCTTAAAGACATAGAGAATAGCAATAATAAATAACCTTGTCCTCTCCTTTCTTTTTCTCTCTAGGTATCACTCTGTCTTTCTCCTTCCCTTCATGGCCCAAATGTCTCCACTGTGTGGCTCCCATTGGTTTCTTTCATCTCCTGCCTTCTCTTTACTCAAATAACTTCAATCTGGTTGTGCTCTTACCTCTTTTTCAAAATTGTTCTTTTCTGAAGTCACCAATGGTCAACATGGAGCTAAAAATCAGCAGATAACTCAAAGCTGTTTTTTTCCTCAACTTCTCAGAAATGTTTGGCACACATAATTCTCAAATCCTCTTTCCTTGCCTTGGAAAATATCCCATTACCAGGATCCATTTCTTCATCCAAAGTCTTTTTTTTTCAGGACCACTCACAAACTCATGTTACGTGGGTTTAGAGAAGGATGTGAGAACTTCTCATGGGATATGGAGTCCACATTTTGTCATTATTGCCAGGAGCGCGCATTCTCATCTGGTCATTGTCTCACCAAATGTTGTGGCCTTTCACCAAGATATTCAGATCCAAAGCAGATGTGAAGCAACATGAGAGGACTTTTGACTTTACTCTCTTAATAAATATCTTACATCCAACCATATACTCATATTAATTTTTAATATCATCCTCTGGTTTAAAGACTAGATTGAGAAATACTCAACAGAGTCCAGGTGGAGATTAGAGAAATGTAGTATCAACATTTGTTTAGTTTTAATATTTTACTGTACAAACACATTGAAGATGGACACTTGTTTCCACATCTTACCTATTGTGAACAATGCTGCAATGAACATGGTGGTGCAGATATATCTTTCAGATACAGATTGTGTTTCCTTCAGATATACACCCTGAAGTGGAATTGCTGGATTATATGGTAGCTCTATTTTTAAGTTTTTGAGGAAGGTCCCTACTGTTTCCCATAATGGCTGTACCAATTTACATTCCCAATAACAGAGCACAAGTGTTCCCTCTTCTCCACATCCTCACCAACACTTATCTCTTGTCTTTTTGATAATAGCCATCCTAACGGGTGTGAGCTGATATCTCAAAGTGGTTTTGATTTGCATTTCTCTAATGATTAGTGATGCTGAGCACCTTTTCAAGTACCTTCTGGCCATTTGTATGTCTTCTTTGGAAAAATGTCTATTCAAGTCCTTTGCCTATTTTTTAATTGGATTATTTGTTTTTTGCTATTGAGTTGCATGAGGTGCTTATATATTTTGAATATTAACTCCTGATTAGATATATTGTTTGCAAACATTATCTCCCCTTTTATAGGTTGCCTTTTCATTTTGTTGATTGTTTCCCTACTGTTCAGAAACATTTTTTGTTTGATGTAGTGTGACTTGTTTATTTTTGCTTTTGTTGTCTTTGGTTTTGATTTCATATCCAAAATATCATTTCCAAGACCAATATCAAAGAGAAATATTATTCAGCCATAAAAAAGAAGGGAATTCTGCCATTTGTGATGACAAGGATGAAACTGGAGGCCATTATGCTAATTGAAACAAGCAAGATACAGAAAGACAAAATATTATATGATCTCACTTACATGTGGAATCTAAAAAAAAAAAAAAAAAGCTGAACTCATAGAAAGAGAGAACACAGAGGGTAGAATGCTGGTCTGGGCGTGAGGCAAATGGATCGATGCTGATCAAAGGGTATACAAGCCAGTTATAAGATGAATAAGTCCTGGGCATCTAATGTACAGCATATAAACTCTAGTTAATAATACTGTATTGTGTAGTTGAAATTTGCTAAGAAAGTAGATTCTGAGCATTCTCATCACACACACACACACACACACAAATGATAACTATGTGTGGTAGTAGATGTGTTCATTAACCTAATTTTGTTAATCATTTCTAAATGTTCATAGTAGATGTGTTCATTAACCTAATTTTGTCAATCATTTCTAAATGTTCATGTGATTCAAATCCCCACACCATACACTATAAATATAAACCACTTTATTTGTCACTGATATCTCAATAAAACTGGAAAAAGAAAAATAAAAGAAAAAGAAAATGAGTTCTGCTTGAAGCAATGAGGATCCTTGAGAATGAACGAGTTTTTCATTTCTTGAGAAGATTGCAAAGAAACATTTTTCATTATTTTTAAATCATAAATTATTTTCACTAATACCGTTGGAAATTTGGAATTTCCCTGAACAGGTCTATTTATTTAGGCTGCTAACAATTTAATCGTAGATAATGCATAAAGCGAATGGTACCTGTGCGGTTATGGAGCCGAGTACGTGCACTGCTCTGTGACTATTGATCTCACAAAGATCTGAGCAGCGTCCATTTGAGGAGCTTAAAGAAGATTCCTATGGAAAACACCGGTTAAATTCAATAATAATTTCAATTATTGAAATATGTGAATGGAAATGCATTAGAACCTTTTAGTTTTACACACTAAAACTTAAGTGATGGAACTAACAGCAGTAGATTATCTCTGGAAAATATGCTCTAAAAATGAACAAATTTACCTGAACATTCATTGTTGTTGTTTCTGAACAAATTCCTCTTGAGACTAACATAATTAAGCTGTGCAATGGATGCCATCCCTATGGTCTCCAGTCAGAATAGAAATACTGCCTGTTCCATCACCATGCTATAATATGGAATTGTAGGAATTCTAGAAGTCGTACAAGGAAAAGAAAATTTGTCTTGTGGTTCTAGGTATGTTCTTCTATTCATAATTTCCTGTAAAATTACACTGAGGTTGTGGAAAGGAGATTCTGTTCATGGATTTTAGCTGCCTAATCATTGGCTTATGCTTTTCAAATTAAGATGAGTAAAAATGTGTATGAAAATGAATAGATAAATCACTGGAAATATACTCCTTTCCAAACTCTTAAGTGGGCTTTAAGGAAGGTTGTGGAACAGAGAAGACCAGAATAGAGCACCTTTATATTTTACACTATACACTTAGGTTTTATGTCACCTCTTTACAATTAGAATGCATTCATGTCACTTAGGTTACAGCTTGTGTATATGATTAGAAAATCAATATGATAAAAACAGAAAAAACATTATGTAACTTAAAGCCATTGTTTTCTCTAAATTTCTGTGAAAATAGCATAAGGTTAAGAACTCAAATTCAGGGAAGAATATCGTATCTATTTTAATTGGGAAGTTATATAGAAAGGTTTAGCAAAAAGAATCTGTGTCTAAGTTCTCATGTCAGACCAGTGATCCTAGGAAAGCTCCTTTTTCTGAGGTTTGATAGACACCTGTGCTAGGTGACTGGATTCCTTTAGCTTATCTGCCTTTTTTCTTGTCTCCACAGATGTCTGGTTCTGAGCCTACAATGAGTGGAAACCAGTCCCTCTGCACTACATTCACATTTGTGGCTTTTTCCTCTCTGGCAGAGTTACAACCTGTGCTCTTCATTGTGTTCTTAATCATTTACTTGTTTACTATGGGAGGAAACCTCATCATCATTTGCCTGATCTGGGTCACCCCTTCCCTGCACACCCCCATGTATTTCTTCCTGGTTAACCTCTCCTTCCTGGAGATGTGCTATATCACCAGTGTGGTGCCTCAGATGCTGGTGCACCTGCTGACAGAGACCAAGACCATGAGTGTGGGAGGCTGTGCAGCTCAGATGTATGTATTTACCATCTTGGGACTGACAGAATGCTGCCTGCTAGCAGCCATGGCTTATGACCGCTTTGTAGCTATTTGTTACCCGCTGCATTACACTCTCCTGATGGGCCCCCGTGTGTGTTTGAAATTGGCTGCAGCGTCTTGGACCACTGGGGTGGTGGTGGAGTCAGCCCAGACTACCTGGATCTTCATTCTGCCCTTCTGTGGAGCAGGGAAGATTCAGCACTTTTTTTGTGACATCATGCCCGTAGTGAAACTGGCCTGTGTTGATACCTCCCAAAATGAGATTGTGATGTTTGCTCTCTCCATGCTCTTCATTATGAGTCCCTGTTTCCTCATTCTGTGCTCCTATGTGCGCATTCTTGTGACCATCTTGAGAATCCCTTCAGCAGCTGGCAGACACAAAGCCTTCTCCACTTGTTCTTCTCATATCCTGGTTGTTTCTCTGTTCTATGGCACCGCCTTGTTCACTTATCTCCAACCGAAGACCACACACACTCCAGAAACAGACAAAGCAACTGCACTCATGTACACAGTGGTCACACCTGCTCTGAATCCTGTTATCTATGCCTTGAAGAACAAGGAAGTAAAGGAAGCCTTTCAAAGGGTAACAGAAAGGAACCCTCTGAGACAAATGACCTAAACCAGCCATACTAGCAGAATCTTACACTTTCGTACAGAGAGGCTACCTGACTTTTTATGTTCCCTCTCCCAGTATTAATTGTCATTAAAGTATTTAAAGCATAGCAACCAGGAAACACTTGGATCTGTTCTACTAGAGGTATTCAATTATATTTATATTCTAAAGATTTCACTTTTGTCTTCACTTATTTTTCTATGGTTTTTGTCTCATAGAATTCTTCTCTGGTGATTCAGTGGGTATAGCATAGTGTTCAGCAAACACACTGAAATAATTAGTTATCTAAATACCATCAAATGAACTTTGGTCTGTGCCTCAAACTATATTAAAATACTAATACAGTAATCCATTTCCCACAAGATGAGTACAAGTTGGTATAAATTGGTAGCACATTTGGCTGCACATAACAATCAAGTAATGAAGTGGTTTGCAGACCACAACAGAATAGTCATAGGACATAGAAAGATAAAATGCTGAAGCTTCCAAAAGATGATAAAAAAAAAAACGGAGTTGCACCAAACCTCTAGGAAATGGTTTAGTCTTCATCGCCATGGTTATCATGAATTTAGGAATAATAGATCATTGTGAGTGAGATTTCCAAGAAGGAGAAATTTTGGAGGAAGAAATACATAAAATGTTTAGGCAGGGATTCAGCAAGTTAAAGAGGATAAGTTCCCCATCATGCTCAACATTGCACTTGAGAAATAGTGACGGGAATAAAAGTTTGCACCAAAGTTTCATCTGTAAGTCCAAGCCGAATGAACTCCATCTCCGTTGATTGGTTCTTGTTTCTCTATTACAATCTTACCAAAAGTACACAATAAAGATGATGAAACTAGGAATAACCGTGGATTTTCTTCATTTTTAAAATATGCTGACAACCAAGGAAAGTCACTTCTGCAGAATCATATCTATTAGCAAGTATTTCTTTTACATGCATAAAATGTCATATGATAGCTAAAGTCATGTAACAGCTCATCTTAGGGATCATTGTATCCTGAGAGATGTTCCCTTTTTATGAACTTGTAGAGTTCCTATTTGCCAAAGTGCTATGTACCTGATTGTTTCTAATTTGACACCTTACCATATGAATATTTTAAAGAATCAGAGCATGTAAATCACATGAATTACACTTTCTAGTGACATCAGAGAAAAAGTGGTTGAAGTAAATTCTAAATGCCAGTGTCAACTCTACCCCATGTTTAAAAGTTTCTCCTCAATGATAGAGTTCTAAGTACATGTTATATCTACCAAAGTTATGCTTTTCATATTTCATTTTCCATCCAGTTCCTAAATGTACCCATAACCCCTGAATATTATTCTGTACATGTACCCAACAGGATAACCTTGTTTATAACATTGTGTACATTTCAAGTGTACATTATTATATATCAGAGTTTGTTAGACTGCATCATGTTTACCACCAATAGTCTAGTTTTTCTGTGTCACCATACATCCAGAGATCTTATTTTTATATCATATTTGTTGTTCAGCCTCCCTCACTAGATAAGAAAAGCTGAAAGCATTTCATAGGAAAGCATTTCAGCATTTCAGGTGGAAGGTCTCTTAAGATGTAAGTTGTACCTGTGTTTAAAAAGCTATGTTACTTGGTCAAGACCCAATTTAAAGAAAACAAGCACTATTAAATTACCTGGGGATTCAGAATTCAGAGGCCAGTGGTAGTGGTTCTATTAGATACAATGTGAGGTGATATGTCATAGACTAACTGAAGTGCCGGAGAAGACAGATGGTGTAACTTTAATCTGCCTGGGAGTGGGAAGAAGTGGGAATGGGGAAATCTTAGTTCAGCAGTGCTAGACCCTTATTAAGAGTTACCGAATATCCTTTATGGTCAACGTAGTTCATGACATACATTTAAAAATACACAAATAAAGCATTTCAGAACAGCTCAAAGAAAAATTAGTGGTTTGACTTAGATAGTATATTTTAAGCAAACTCATCCTGGATGACACACAATAGAATCAAAAGCAATAGTAATGTTGAGCAAACCTTAGGTTTTACTTTTATTAGAGTGTGTCAACATGTTATATGTACTTTTTTTCATTCTCTGTGCTCTTAAAATTTCTAAAAGTTAGATAACGCTCCAGGATTATTAGATCTATTTTCTGACAATGGGAAAAGTATATACACAAATGATCAAGGAAAAATGTAATCAATTATTTAAATAACATTATTCCTGAAATCATATTCGTGACTCACATATCTTTTAAAATCCAGTTCACTAACCAATTGTACAAAAACCTGGAAAATTGTTCAGTCAATTGTATACTGTAAGTATTTTTCTCCCTGGCTATATTTTATTCTGCTCTTTAGATGGCATTCTCAATCATAATTTCTTCAAATCGAGACCCAGAGCTAAAATAAAAAGGAAACGAAAAAGAAACTATGGCCTAATGCAGGCACATTTCTGGAAAAAATTCTTGAAATGTGATGTGTATCTGTGAAAAGATTTTTTATTATGTTAATATTTTTAAATTCTGTTCATGACACAGAAATAGATTTGAGTTCCTTAAATTCCAGATTATGACCTACAGTTCAGAATTCTTTAAGAAAATGATTAGTTAATCGTAATATTTTGGTTTCACTGGCAGAATATATAGCTATATATGTGTATATACATGACAATCTGAAAAGAGTAAATACATTGAGTTAATTTTGTTTTCCTTTCATAAGGTCATTTACAATAAGTTTCCAATTAGCTTCAGAAGTATCCCAAGTTGTTGAACGGAGGTTTTGGATATGAGGACACCAAATAAATACTGTATTTCATTATTAATTTAAAGCATAAAGCAGTGATATGACTCATTTTTTCATCCATAATTGAAATACGTGTAAATGTTAACTATTCTATAACAGAAACTAAACTAGTTCCTATGGAATGTACTTTAATACACTGATTTTTTTTTAATAGACATTTTCTAATTTGAGCATCAATACTAATGGTTAAGCTCTGCGACAGTTCTCTTTTCATTTCATTAAATAGAGTATGCAACAATAAATTGCTAGCATTAAAAAAATATAAATGAATATTAGTTTTAAGTAGGTTGTAACAAACTACAAATAAAGAATGGTAATAACCTTCACATGCATGCTGCATTAAATATAATTTAAATGAAAAATATTTCATATTCTTGAATAACAAGAATTCGAAGATAAAAAGACAGATTGAAAAACTTAGCTCAATTTATTTCAGATATTTAAAGGAAAAGATAGTGAGATGAGAAAAAAAATTCCTATTGAAGAATATAAAGAAAATTAGCTTCTTTGGAACAAAGATTATTGTGAAATGAACTCTTAAAAAAAAATATGATGGGGGCCGGCCCGGTGGCGCAAGTGGTTAAGTGCGCGCGCTCCGCTGCGGCGGCCCGGGGTTCGCTGGTTCGGATCCCGGGCGCGCACCGACACACTGCTTAGCAAGCCATGCTGTGGCGGCGTCCCATATGAAGTGGAGGAAGATGGGCACAGATGTTAGCCCAGGGCCGTCTTCCTCAGCAAAAAAAGAGGAGGATTGGCGGATGTTAGCACAGGGCTGATCTCCTCACAAAAAAAAAAAAAAAAAAAAAAAAAAAAATGATGACTATCAAAGAAATGAAAGTGAAAAAAAGGGGAGGAAACTATGTATTGAAGCTACTACTGGATACACTGGTGTTATTTGAGACTCCTTTGTTCGCTTCCTTTATATATAATGCAATAGCATATCTATTTGTTTAAGAAAGAAACAATCCTCTACATCATACTCATGAAGCCTTTTTTCACTTGCTGGTTCCATAACGTGTAGATGAAAGGATTCAGAAGTGGAGCAACAGAGGTATGGAGCACAGAAATTCCCTTGGAGAAAGATATTCTTTGTTTGACTGATGGTTTAAGATACATGAAGATGCAGCTGCCATAAGAAAGGAATATCACAACCATGTGAAAAGAACATGAGGAAAGGCCTTTCTCCTCTGACTAGTAGAAGGGATTCTTAGAATGGTCAAGGTATTACAGGCATATGATATTGTCACCATTACCAATGTGACCACAAGTCTCACTACAGCTGAGATGAATCCTATCATCTACAGAAGCTGTGTGACTGAGCAGGAGATCTGCAGGACAGGAGTAGTGTCATAGTAGAAATGATCAACAGTGTGGGAGACACAGAAGTCAGGGTATAGGCCTAAGATGAGTGGTGGAAAGATGACAAAAACCCAGTAAGCCAGCAACTGAGGACCAGTGGTACGTAGATTTTACTGTTCATGATGGTTGTGTAATGCAGGGGCTTATAGATGGCAACATAGCAGTCACAGGACATAGCTGCCAGCAGGTAAAATTCAGATGCTCCAAGAAGGAAAGCAAAAAATACTTGAGCTGCACAACTGTTATAGGAAATGTTTTTGTCCATAGTTGCCATAATAGCCAGAAACTTAGGAATGCATGTAGTAGTGTAGGAAATTTCTAAGAAGGAAAAATTCCGAAGGAAAAAATACATGGGGTCTTGAGGTGAATATCCACCAGGGTGAGTGTGATGATGATCAGATTGCCAGTGATGCTTAGCAAGTAGATGAGAAGCAGGAAGAGAAATAACACAACTTTCAATTGTGGATCATCAGCCTGCTAGGATAAAACTGTCACTCTTGTATGGTTTCCCATTATTGTCCCCTACTTTTTCAGGTGTAAATAGAAAGAAAAAAAGAAAGGAAAAAGATAGAAAATAATGATCCCATGGAAAAATAAGTGATAATTAGTAAGGTAAAGTTAGTAAAGCAATGTTATGGATAGAGTAACCCAGTAATCATTCATGTTTTAAAGATAGTTCTGCCAGGAAGAACAATAGTTTGCATTACCAGAGAATCTGGACAGAGAATCCAATCTTTAGCTGGCATTTCTACCACAGAATAACCTAAATCATGACAGTATTTGTTGACTGTTTTTATGTGAACAAATTAGAGGGAAATGAAGGGACATTTTAAGGAACAGAAAAATGCTTCCTCTCTCTCGATAATATGCAACTGTTGGGATAGATGCCATTTCCTTTTCAATTAAAGAAGTCTGCACATTAGAACCAAAGTGATACCTGTTGTAACAAGAATATTAGCCCACGTTGTATGTTTAACACACACACACACACACACACACACACACACACACACCCCTAAGCGAATCAATGCACAGTACTAGTATAACTTTACCAGATTACTCAAATCAAACTCAAGTGTGTCATTTACTTTTATGGCTAATGAGATCCAATTTCAGATAAGTGAATATGAGGTGGTGGGAGTAATTTTATTTTCTGTTCTTGTTAGTATTTCCATTCCCTCAATTTCTGATATCACTCCCACCCTTCCCACTTTCCCCCCAAACAAAATCAGCAGGAACAGTCTGCTAATATTGGTGTGTGTGGCAAGAAACTGCAGTTTTCCTCTGCAGGTTATGGTTTTGAGAATGGTCCACATAAACAAAAGGGAAAAGTGAGATAAAGGGATGTAGAAGCAAAGAAAAATGTATAAATATGAGTTCATATAGTTACATGAGGTGGGAGAAGGAAAGAAAAGAGAAAGAAAAAGACAAAGTTATATGGAAATCTAGAGAACTAAGAAGAGTTTATTAGAGATAGGGTAGTGAGTTTGAGGAAAAATATGTAAATAAAAATATGTAAAGATTAAAAGTAAACAAACGTAAAAATTTGAAAGTAAAAAGTTAATGAAGATTTAAAACGTTTAAATTAGAGAGCAAAAATTTTAAAAGATAAAAATATGTAAATTATTAAGAAAAATATGTAAGAAGTTTAAATTTGTAAATAAAAATCATAGGGAGAGCATGTTTACCAATGACATTTCTATAACTGCTTCTACTTAGCATTTTGATCTTTGTCTAAAATGTAGACTGAAAACATGAACAATTTTGAGACCAGTGTGGCCTAAAATGTTGAGGAGTGAATATTTTGTAAATTTCAACACATAACTAATCGCAGGATAGCATTGACACAAATTTTAGGTGGCATATCAAGATATTCAAATTTTGGCAAACACATAATTAGAGAAATATTAACGATTGAAAATTATTCTATTGTTCAGGTCATATTGTTCAAGTTTGCACAGCTAGCAAATTGGAGGTCAGGATTAAGTTTGAAAAAGTGTATTTTCACAGTGTTCTCTTAAAAGTACAACATTGTGTACAAACAATTATAGGGAGATTATCACATATTTTTACAAAAAAAAGATTAATGATATCTCCAAGGAAGTTTTCCTTGCTCAGTATCTTCATCATCGAACACATAAAATGATAGGGTTTTGTGATGGGCGCTATACAGGACAAGGTTTTCTGTCTTGAGGTTATCAAGACAATTATTTCCAACCTCTAAAACATTCATTATTATTAAAGAGGTGTATACATAAATAAAAATTAACATTTAAGGACACATAAAAGTTGTTTCCAGTAATATCTAGAGGAGTTTATAGGCAGATTCTAAGATAAATTAATGAAATCCACTATCAAAATCGTATTAATAATGTGGACACATACGAGTGAAAAGAAATGACATTTTTGGGGGACATTCGTTTTACATTCACATCATTTTGAAGCAAGCTATTATAAATTTTTCTTCATTTACACAAATTACTCCAATGGCAACAACTGTAGGAATGCATATATCTAAAACACCTACATCAGAATTGTAACATCACATTATTTCTTTGCCCAATTTCCACAATTTCACACACCAACTATCCCCATCACACAACTACAAAAATATTAACAAAATTTACATTACCAAACCATTAGAAGTCAGGCCTATGAATGCAACGATGTTCAGTTGTGTTAGATATTATGAATATCACATATCTTTACAAAAGAAAAAAAGTTTTCAATACTAAATTATCATTGTATTCCATTTTTCTTTTTGCACCATTTTCCCTAAATCAAAATTTACAAGGTTACTGCTTTAATGGTACAGATAGAACAAAAGTGGATTAAAGTATATCTAGCATAAAATATGATCTTAAAATTTTAGACATGCTGATCCTTTTCGTCATTTTAAGTCCTATAGCAGTCTACCAAAAACACTTAAAAACTCAAACACCTTTTTTTAAGAAGATACATACACAGATTTATTCAGACAAAATCATCTCTGCTTCAGTATTTAACTCTTTTATCATCATGCTGAACAGAGCACACTGATGTTCCGTTGCTCTCTGAATGGATCTCACTCTACCCCACAATCTGTGATCATTTTTCCTTATCTATAAATAGCAACTTTAAATGGTTTGATTAGCTATTTTTATTTTGCGTATTTTTAAACAAGTGTATTAAATTTTCCCAATACTACAATTTACTTATTTATATTTTGAATACTTTTCTAAGCACTACCCACAATGTTGTATAAAATTAAGCAACAGTTAATCCTATGGAGTATTTATACTTTCTGTGTCCTGCAGAAAAATATCTCAAGATTATGAAGAATTCTCAGGAGGATATGAGATCCAAGAACACTATTCTCAAAGGATCACAAATTTGTGTGTTACACAAGAGTTCTCCCCAGACATTGAATATTTAAAAATAAAAATATTGTTTTTAAGAACTACTTTTAACTATGACTCCAGAGAATTCAGTATAGATTTCCCTAATATGTGTATGCTCTCATGTTTTGAAATCTCAGATACAAAGACAAGGATTTGGAAGCATAAAAAAGGAAATTTTTAGTGGTAATAAAAAGTGACAATATAAAATGGAGAATTTTGTCTCTCATAGAAAAAACTTGTACCTCCGACTAGATGCACCATTATTAATTCTTCAGACACAGCTAACACTTCATGTCCTGTATGTCCTTCGCTTTCCATTCTGAAAGCTGTCTTTTCTCCAAATAGTCTTTTGTGATATTGTCTAGTGGATCTTAAACTGATATTTCATAATTAACTAAGTATTCTCCATTTCTTCAGTATTAATAGAACATTAATCTATGTTATAGCTAGTGTTCCTTACAACTTGTGGCGGCCACGGGACTAAATTCTGTCCAAAGGATGTAAATGGAGATAATCTGTAGAATTTCCAGGATTACCCTTCCTAAAAAGGCCTTACCTTCCTTTTCCTCTTGACCCCTCTCACTTTGTAATGCAGATGGGATGGCAGGCCATTCTGAGCCATGAGTATGAGCAATTACATCAGGAATGGTGAATCAACAAGACAGAACACACCCAGGTTCCTGACACCATTGCAGGCCATTCCAGCATAGAAACACAATGACTTCATGGAGGGGTTTCAACATACCAGTCTGAACATTTAAATGTGACAAAAACAAATCTATTTCTTGTTAAACTGCTGTGGTATTTGTCTTTCTCAGACACTAACAAATCTATATTATTTTCAAAACCTGAGAAGGGGCTGAACTTTTGCCCTGCTTAGAGTCTAAGAGCTTAGCCCACCACCATTTCATAGACCCTGACAGAAAAGAGGAGCCTGCTGCATCAGTGTCACGCTTGTCATTTTTGTTGAAAACTGGACATACTGTCAAGTAATTTGAATGGAGATAAATAGGCCTTTAGCATGACAGTTTATATTAATTTCTCTAGGAATTGGGCTGTGTTTAATGTTTTCTGTAGCTATAGGCGCCAGAAGCTTCTATTTCCTCTAGTGTCATTTTTCTTTCCCCTCTTGACTTTGTGTTTTCCTAAGAACTCCTCCTCTGGAGGGAGCCCACCTCATATCTCTTTCAACAGTAATCACTATCATTACACTAGTCCCTGTTGGTGTGGTGGTAACGTAAGAGGTTGCCAGAGCATTCTATAATCTTCTAATTAAATTTCAGCTATATAGTGGCCTTTGTCCCTGGGCTGTGCTCTTTGCAATTGTTTCTCCAGTGATATATCTTTTTTACTTACTGGCTTCTACTCCTTTCTCTGGCTGTAGCATTTTCAATCTATTTTCTTGAAGGCATGACACCTATTGACTGTTTTTTCCGTCCTCAAAGGTGAAAAGGGAGGTTAACAGGGAATAGATCAGAAGGATGCCCTTCCTTCAGATACGAATAGGCTCTGGCAAATACTTGTTCCCTGGAGAGTGGGCCTTTGCTATGGAGAAGGCTTCAGGCATATTTCACAGTGATGAGTCTTCCCTTCCCTTGCCAGAGGCAAAAGCAGTATTTCTGAAATATTCACCATGAAACCTGGTGGGGTTCTTTCATTTAAAGCTCATAAGGGCCGGCCCTGTGGCTTAGGGGTTAAGTGCTCGCGCTCTGCTGCTGGCGGCCCAGGTTCGGATCCCGGGCTCGCACTGACGCACCGCTTCTCCGGCCATGCTGAGGACGCGTCCCACATGCAGCAACTAGAAGGATGTGCAACTATGACATACAACTATCTACTGGGGCTTTGGGGGGAAAAAGAATAAATAAATAAAATCTTAAAAATAAATAAATAAATAAATAAAGCTCATAAAAAGGTTGGGGCTTCATTAACATTGTGGCCCCCACCCCAGGAGTTTCTCACAGTCATTCTCTTCCAACTGAGGATCCAGCAATTCATCAAAATTAGCATTTAAGTGTTTCTATGACTTTATTGCTCCAGGGGCTTCTGTTTAAGATAAGCAGATCTCATATGTGACTCCCTGAATGCAACTCTATCCAGATTTTCACTTTCTTCCTGCATTAGTCCCCTCATAGATCTGAGAAAAGTCATTAGTTTTCGCTTGTGCAGCTTTTTCTTGTCATAAGGATTGAAATGTCTTTCAACTTTCAAGGACTTTATATGTTGGAGTTAAAACTGGAAGTCGCTGGCATATTTGCTTTTCACTTCAAGCAGCCAGGTGTCTGCTTGGAGGTCAACCAAACAAACTTCCAATATTGCATTTCACCCAAAGCCAGGTTTGAGGAGTCCTTGACCCTTCTCCTTCCAACTAGAGGAGTGAGCAACAACCAAAACCTTGGGTAACTAGCTTAAATACCGCCTCATGGCCTTCAGTCTTGTTATCAGGTAGGAGGATTTGGAACTAATACCTGCTTACTCACCACATGGGTAAGAGCATCCACAACTGAATATGAGGCATCTCATATCCTTAACTTGGCACATGGAAGGCCCTGTGCCTTCCTCTTCCAGAAAGCCATGTCTCTTCCAGGAATTCATCCTCTTCAACAAACCTATCAAGACTGGAAGAGTCAAAACACATCAATCAGACACAGTTTCATAGATTCTAGCAGAAAGCACATGACTCCTAAGTCAGAGACAATAGACATTATTACTCACAGCATAGCAGGTGGAGTTAACTTCATATTTGCATCAGTTCCCCTTGCCTCCTAATCCTCTCAAGAGGCAATGAAGAGAGGTTGAGCTTAGAAAACCCCCACTGTTTTAAAGAGGATGCTGGAAAATCTGCCCAACCTTGCCACATTGGGAGATCTTACCTTTATAATTCTAATCAGGAAAAACATCTGCCTTCTTATCCGGAGGTAGATATTCTCTCTATCTCCATGGCTGAACAATATAGAAATATTTTTATAAAAATAATCCAGAACAAGAGCTAATGTGAGCTATGTAGAAAGACATTGGAGAATTGCCACACAACAGTCATGGCTATGCAGGTAGTAGCATGAAACAGACCCTTGAAGAGGGTTTTTGGAGCTGGTCATCTGACCTCGACGAGTTTCAAGAAGGTGCTGGGACCATAAGAAGGTGGATTATTAGAAGTCCATGGATTCAAGTATTGACAGAATTATTTACATCATCACATGGACATTAGCTTGCATTAAACGCTGACCTTTCTCAAACTGCATGTAGGGGACACAGAGCAATATGATAAATGTGTGAAATACAATCACTATAGTACTGTAAGTCATACTGAAGATCTGAAGAGAAGTCCTGTATGTCAAAAGTATTGTGGTAAGCATTATAGTTTGTTTGGGCTACTATAACAAAATGCCAGAGACTGTGTGCCTTATATACAAAGAAATTCATTTCTCACAGTTCTGGAGGCTGGGAGCTGAGATCAAGGTGCCATCATGTGATGTCCCTCTTCTGGGTTGCAGATTTCTACTTGTATACTCACGTGGTAGAATACAAAAGAGATGTCTCTGGAGCCTCTTCTGTAAGGGCAATAACGGCATACACGGGGGTTCACCCTCACAACCTAAGCACCTCCCAAGGGCCCTATCTCCTACTACCATCATCTTTGGGGGTTAGAATTTCAAAATATGAATTTTAGGGGAGACATTCAAACTATAGCAGTAATTCACCAATTTACATTGACAAAAGCCTGGGGAATATATGGGAGAATAGATTCTAAGGGTAGTGTTCCAGAGAGAAAGTAAATATAATTCTAAATTAGAGTTAATGTATTGATATATTTTTAGTGATTGTGGCTTTAATGGAAGAGTTCAAGCTTCTGATGCTGGCCGTAAGTTTTTGTTCCATTAGATAATAACTTGGTCTTATGAATGTTTTATTTTGATTAAATTTGAAATACCAGACAACTTATTTTAATAAAAAAAAATCCAAAGCAGTAGGATGATAGCGATATGGAACAGATTTATTATGTGTAATCCACTTACATATATGTTAACTATGTAACTGGCGAAGATCCAGAAGAAAATTCTTTCTACAAGGTATTGATATGTTCACAAGGGCATATTAGCAGGTTTAAAGGTGTTGTAAATGTTGGCCTGAAATGAAGGTGAGAGATGCTTTCATTAAAACGAGCTCCCTGATTTCAGTGGAAATGATGGGTTCACGGGAAGGCAGAGGCCATTTTAAAGCACTTAACAGACATTGGCAAAATGGGTGTGGTTACTTATTAGTCAATAGAGTTAGAGTGGTTATCAAAAAATCATCCTGAATATATTGCTAGAATAGATGCACTGTGGGCTAAGTAGAAAACCAGGGAGTTAAACAAGTAACAGCTCTAAAGAATCTTTCCCTAGCAGAACTACAGTACTTGGTGCCAACTCTAAATACTTTAAAGAATGATGCGAGAGTGGTGATCCATTCCACATACCCATTAAATTCAACTGTTTACTTGTCCTAACACAGATGAATCTCAGAGCATAACAGTGAATTCATAGACTGAATTAGGTGAGAACTTCAGTTGCAACATCCTTTTCAGTTATTGCCCATTTACTGGTTTACATCAAAACAGTCCTGGTGTTAAATGTCGAGCTATTGATTTGTGAATGCAGTTTATAAAGCAGAAGTAGTTTTCATCACCTGTCAAGTAATACAGTAGACCTTTATACTAACTTTAGGGCTATCTCTGGCCTTTTGATATAATAAGTCCATGGGCAAGCAAACCACAGCCCAGAGGACAAACAGTCTGTTTTGTATAGCCTTCCATTTATAAATGGTTAGAAGAAGCATTGTTAGCAGATGAAGAATGAGGAGGAAGAAAAGATGAAGGAGGAAGGGGAGAAGGAGGAAGGGAGGAGGGAGGTAACCTATGATGATATGCTAAGAAATAACTTTAAAAAGTGTGTCAAGAGACGATGTCAAGGTGGTGGCTTAGGCAGACTCTGGACTCACCTCCTCTCATGGACGCAACAAATTTACAACTACTTTTGGAACAATAACCCCTAAGAGAGAACTGAAAACTGTCTAAAAATTGAACACCAAAAAAGGATGGTGTTCACTGAGGTGGAAGAGGCAGAAATTGCTTTCCGGAGAGAAAGAAGCCACCCTCTAGCTGCAAAGATGCATGGCTGGCTAGGAGCAACCTTAAGGAATGAAGCCATCCCTGGAGGAGTGGGGGAACTGAGCTGGGGAGCATACCACCCAAAAAACAGCTTTGGAACTCAGCACAACTGAGACAAGTGTCATTATACCTGGCTTTACTGGCTACTAAGTACATTCGGGGAGTACCCCCAGAAAAGTTATCAGACATAGGGGAAAGTAAAGCCTGCTTTTAAATGCCCCTTGCACAAGTTCACCCATTTGGCAAGGCAACCTAAAATCATCAGAAACAAAGGTGCACAGTCCTTTGATCAAAGGTGACTAACTTGACACGCTCTGGTGCATCTGGGTGAGAGATCATACCTCTCCAGGATCTAAGACATTGGTGGCAGCCATGATAGTGACCTAGAACAGTCACGCTGACACATATGCTGGGGGACACCATTGGAGTTCTTCCCCAACCTATCAGCACAGGAATCTACCCCACCCACTAGAGCACCAATTTAATGCAGCTCAGCCAGGGCAGGCAGCCCAACCTAAGTACTGACCCCACCCAACGACAAGCCCTCAGGCCACTAGAGGGCCCACCTAGGCAGAGTGTCTGAAACCTCTGCAACCCAGTGAGTGGGTCTGCCTCTTCAGGGCAGGGCATGTGTGATGGGGGGGCCTGCATTTGTGGAGAGTGTGGGGCCTTTGCAGTGGGGCGATGGAGTCCACTTTAGCGGGTCAGGGCACACACATGGGGCAGGACTCTGTTGACGGGTTTTGTGACCTTGCAGGTGGTAGGGCTTGTCAGCTGCAGCAGACTTGTGCTTCCAAAACAGCCACATATGGGATTGACTCCACCTTCCAAAGCTTGAAACAATTGGATGCTCCCATGCCTGGGGCCGGACCCACTCAGCTGCAACACTGAGAGAGCTAACAAAAGCCTTGCAGGCTGGAGGCCTGTAGCAATTGTAAGCCCCTGAACCTAGCAACCAGAAATGCTGGGGGCCTACTCACTTAACAGAAAAGCTGCAACAGGAAGGTGCTATTAGATCATGCAGCCAACTGTGGTGGGCCTCCCTCCCACCTGATAAAGTGACTGAAAGGATCATAAGCCACATGCAGCTGAGCATTACAACTAGCTGGCCAAGGATACAGCCTAGCCTCCCTGGGGACCTGCAGCAAGATCAACCATGCCCTAACAGAAGGACACAAGTAAACCACACAGAGGACATTCATGGAACAGTTGGAACTGGTGATGAGAGGGAAGCACATTGCTGGGGCTCATAAGACATCGCTTATATAAGGCCACTTTTCCAAGATCGGGAGACACAGCTGACATACCTAATACATATATTTAAGCACAGAGAAAGAGGCAAAATGAGGAGGCAAAGGAATATGTTCCAAGTAAGGGAACAGGAAAAAACTCCAGAAAAATAACTAAATGAAACAGAAATAAACAATCTACCTGACAAAGAGTTCAAAAAAAGACTCATAAGAATGTTCACTGATCTTGGGAGAAGAATGGATGAACTCAGTGAGAACTTCAACAAAGAATTGGAAAATACAAAAAGAACCAATCAAAAAGGAAGAATACAATACTGGAAATGAAAATTTCATTAGAGAGGCTCAATAGCAGAGTAGATGATACAGAACAACAGATCAGTAAGCTGGATGAAAGACTAGAGGAAATCACCCAAGCTGAACAGATAAAAGAAAAAAGCATTAAAAAGAATGAGGACAGACTAAGGGACATCCGGGAAAACATCAAGTGCGCTAACAGTTGTATTGCATGTGTCCCAGAGGAGAAGAGAGAGACAAAGTGTCAAAGAATCTATTTGAAGAAATAATAGCTGAAAACTTCCCTAACCTAAGAAAGGAAGCAGACATCCAAGTAAGGGAAGCACAGAGAACATCAAACAAGGTAAACCCAAAGAGGCGCACATCAAGACACATTATAATTAAAATGTCAAGAATTAAATATAAAGAGAGAATCCTAAAAGCTGCAAGAGAAAGGCAACAAGTTACATACAAAGGAAATCCCATAAGGCTATCAGTTGACTTCTCAGCAAAATCTTACAGGCTAGAAGGGAGTGGCACAATATATTTAAAGTAATGAAAGGAAAAAACCTACAGCCAAGAATACTCTACCTGGCAAAGTTATCATTCAGAATGGAAGGAGAGATAAAGAGTTTCCCAGACAAGCATAAACTAAAGAAGTTTATCACCAAGAAACCAGCTTTGCAAGAAATATGAAAGGGACTTATTTAAGTGGAAAAGAGAAGAACACAAATAGGAATAAGAAAACAATAATAAAAAAAGAAATTAAATCACTGGTAAAGGCAAATACACAATAAAAGTAGTAGATTAACCATCTATGAGACTAATATGATAGTCAAAAGACAAAAGTACCAAAATTATCAATTTCCATGATAAGAGGGTAGCAGTTACACATGCATAAAAAAAAGGAGGTTAGATATGATATCAAAAACATAAAATGTAGGAGGAAGGGAGTCAAAGAGTAGAGCATTTAGAGAGAGATCAAACTAAAGAGACCATTAACTTAATATAGACTGCTGTATACATAATTTATTATATATGAACTTCATGATAATTACAAACCAGAAACTTATAATAAATAGACAAAAAATTAAGAGAAACGAACCCAATCATATTACTAAACAAAACCATCAAACCACGAGGGAAGAGAGCAAGAGAAGAAAGGAACAGAGAAGAACGACTAAAAGAACCAGAAAAAAGTAACGGAATGGCAATAAATACATTCTTATCAATAGCTGCTTTAAATGTCAAGGGACTAAATGCTTGAATCAAAAGGCATAGGGTGGCCAATTGGATAAAAAAACAAGACACATACATATGCTGCATGAAAGAGATACACTTCGGACCTAAAGACACTCACAAACTGAAAGTGAGGGGATGGAAAAAGATACTCCAGGCAAACGGCAATGATGAGAAAGCTGTGGGAGCAATACTTATCTCAGACAAAATAGACTTTAAAACAAAAATTGTAACAAGAGACAAAGAATGGCACTACATAGTGATAAAGGGAACAATCCAACAAAATGATATAACAATAGTAAATAACTATGCAGCCAAAATAGGAGCACCTAAACATATAAAGAAATTATTAACAGACATAAAAAGGGAAATAGACAGCAACACAATAACAGTAGGGGACTTTAGCACTCCAATTAGACCAATGAATAGCTCATCCAAACTGAAGATCAATAAGGAAGCATTGGCCTTAAATGACACATAAGACCGCTTGGACTTAGTAGATATATACAGAACATTCCATCCAAAAACTACAGAATACACATTCTTTTCAAATGCACACAGAACATTCTCAAGGATAGATCATGTATTAGGCCACAAAACAAGTATTAGTAAATTTAAGAAGATTGAAATATTACCAAGCATCTTTTCTGACCACAATTGTATGAAACTGGAAGTCAACTATAGGAAGAAAATCAGAAAAGCCACAAATACGTGGAGTTTAAACAAAACGCTACTGAACAACGATTGGGTCAATGAAAAAGTCAAAGGAAAAGTCAAAACGTACCTGGAGACAAGTGAAAATGAAAATATGACATGCCAAAATTTATGGGATACAGCAAAAGCAGTTCTAAGATGGAAGTTTATGGCAATACAGTCCTAGCTCAACACAGAGAAAAAATCTCCAATAAACAATCTAACAGTACACCTAAAGGGACTGGAAAAAGAAGAACAAACAAAGCCCCAAATCAGTACAAGGAAGTAAATAATAAAAATAAGAGCAGAAATAAATGTAATAGAGATTTAAAAAAAAATTGAAAAAATTAATGAAACTAAGAGTTGGTTCTTTGAAAAGATAAACAAAATTGAGAAACCTTTACCTAGACTCACCAAGAAAAAAAGAGAAAAGGTTCAAGTAAATAAAATCAGAACTGAAAGAGGAAAAATTACAACGGGCACCTCAGAAATACAAAAACTTATTAGAGAATACTATGAAAAGCTATATGCCAAAAAATTGGATAATCTAGAAGAAATGGATAAAATCTTAGAATAAAACAACCTTCCAAAACTGGATCAAGGACAAATAGAGAATTTGAATAGACGAATCACCAATAAGGAGATGAAAACAGTAATCAAAAACCTCCCCCAAAATAAAAGCCCAGGACCAGATGGCTTCCCTGGTGAATTCTACCAAACATTCCAAGCAGACTTAATACCTATCCTTCTCAAACTCTTCCAAAGAATTGAAGAGGAGGGGAAGCTTCCTAACTCATTCTACAAAGGCAACATTACCTTTATACCAAAAACAGACAAGGATGACACAAAAAAGGAAAATTACAGGCAAATATCACTGATGAACATTGATTCAAAATCCTGGACAAAATACTAGCAAATCAAATACAATAATACATTGAAAAGATCATACACCATGATCAAGTAGGATTTATTCCAGGGATGCAGGGATGGTTCAACATCTGCAAATCAATCAACATGATACACCACATTAACAAAATGAAGAATAAAAATCACATGATTGTTTCAATAGATGCAGAGAAAGCATTTGACAAGATATAGCATTCATTTATGATAAAAACCCTGAATAAAATGTGTATAGAAGGAAAGTATCTCAATATGATAAGGGCCATATATGACGAACCCACAGCTAATATCATACTCAATGGAGACAAACTGAAAGCTATCCTTCTAAGAACTGGAACCAGACAAGGATGACCACTTTCATCACTCTTATTTAACATTGTATTGGAAGTCCTAGCCAGAGTAATCAGGCAAGAAAAAGAAATAAAAGGGATCCAAATTGAAAAGAAAGCAGTGAAACTCTCACTATTTGCATTTAATATGATTTTACATATAGAAAACCCTAAAGAATCCACCAGAAAACTTTTAGAAATAATCAAGGAATATAGTAAACTTGCAGGATACAAAATCAACATGAAAAAATCACTTGTGTTTTGGGGCCAGCCTGCTGGTGTAGTGGTTAAGCTTGCGTGCTCCGCTTTGGTGGCCCAGGGTTTGCAGTTTTGGACCCCGAGTGCGGACCTACACCACTTATAAAGTCATGCAGTGGCAGGCACTCCACACATAAAGTAGAGGAAATGGGCACGGATGTTAGCCCATGGCCAATCATCCTCAGCAAAAACCTGAGGATTGGCAGCAAATGTTAGCTTAGGGCTAGTCTTCCTCACCAAAAGTAACAAACAAACAAACAAAATTCAGTTGTGTTTCTACACACTAACAACAAAGTAGCAGGAAGAGAAATTAATAATACCATCCCATTTACAATTCAACAAAAGAAAAAAATACCTAGGAATAAACTTAACCAAAGAAGTGAAATACCTGTACACTGAAAACTATAAAATATGGTTAAAAGAAATTGAAGAAGACACAAAGAAATGGAAAGATATTCCTTGCCCTTGGATTGGAAGAATTAACATAGTTAATGTCCATACTTCCTAAAGCAATCTACGGATTCAATGCAATCCCTATCAAAGTTCCAATGACATTTTTCACAGAAATAAAACAAAGAATCCTAAAATTTACATACAACAAAAGACCCCAAATACTCAAAGGAATTCTGGGAAAAAGAACAAAGCTGGAGGTATCACACTCCCTGATTTCAAAATAAACTTCACAGCTATAATAAGCAAAACAGCGTGGTACTGACACAGAAACAGCCACACAGATCAATGGAACAGAATTGAAGCCCAGAAATAAACCCATACATCTATGGACAGGTGCTTTTCAACAAGGGAGCCAAGAACATGCCATGGAGAAAAGAAAGTCTCCTCAGTAAGTGGCGCTGGGAAAACTGGACAGCCCCGTGCAAAAGAATGAAAGACCATTATCTTACACCATACACAAAAATTAATTCAAAATGGATTAAAGACTAGAATGTAAGGTCTGAAACCATGAAACGTCTAGAAGAAAACGTAGACAGTACGCTCTTCGACATCAGACTTAGCAGCATATTTTCAAGTACTATGTCTGACTGGACAAGGGAAACAATACAAAAAATAAACAAATGGGACGACATCAAACTAAAATGCTTCTGCACAGCAAAGGAAACCATAAATAAAATGAAAAGACAAGCTAACAATTGGAAGAAGATGTTTGCAAACCATATATGTGATAAGAGGTTACTATCCAAAATATATAAAGAACTCATAGATCTCAACAACAAAAAAACAACCTAACTAAAAAATGGGCAAAACATCTGAACAGACATTTTTCCTAGAAAGATATACAGATATACAGAAGTTTAAGGTTCACAACAAAATTGGGAAGAAGGTGCAGAGCTTTCCCATTTACTCCCTGCTCCCACACATGAGTAACATCCCCCATTATCAACATCCACCACTAGATTGGTATATTTGTTACAAATGATAACCCTACAATGACACATCATTATCGTCCAAAATCCACAGTTTACTTTAGGGTTCATATTGTATATTCTATGGGTTTGGACAAGTATATAAAGATATGTATCCATAATTATGGTATCATATAGAGTAATTTCACTGCCCTATAAATCGTCTGTGCTCTGCCTCTTCATCCCTTCCTTCACCCCACAACGCCTGCAATTTCCAATCTTTTTTCTCTCCATAGCTTTGCCTTTTCCAGAATGTCATACAGTTGGAATCCTACAACAGGTAGCCTTATCAGATTGGCTTCCTTCACTTAGTAACACGTGTTTACGGTTACTCTATGTCTTTTCACAGCTTGATAGCTTGTTTCTTTTTAGTACTGAAAAATACTCCATTGTCTGAATGCACCACAGTTTATTTATCCGTTCACTTACTCAAGGAAATCTTGGTTGCTTCCAAATTTCGGCAATTGTGAATAAAGCTACTATAACCATCTGTGTTCAGGTTTTTGTGTGGAAATAAGTTTTCAATTTCTTTGGGTAAATACCAAGACGGATGATTGCTGGATCGTATGGTAAGAGTATGTTTAATTTTGTAAGAAAGCACCAAAGTGTCTTCAAAACTGGCTGTACTATTTTTCATTCTACCAGCAATAAATGAGTGTTCCTGTTGCTCCACATCCTTGCCAGCATTTGGAGTTGTCAGTGTTCCAGATTTTGGCCATTCTAACATGTGTGTAGTGGTTTTCACTATTGTTTTAATTTACATTTCCTGATCACATACGACGTGGGTCATCTTTTCATGTCCTTATTTGCCACTTGTAGATCATCTTTGGTCAGGTGTCTCTTAAGGTCTTTAGCATATATATGTGTATGATATATATATATACACACACACACACACACGTGTCATATCTCTTCAAATTATAAACTTTATTGGATGCACTTTATAATGCATATTATAACTCAATAAAATTGTAAAACACACGAATAAACAAACAAAATAAACCAAAACAACAATAACAAAAAACCTGCAACCCTTCTGAACTCAACTCAGACTCTAGTTGAACTAATTATTATCCCCTCTTATGACTCCTTTGGATGTCCTAGGATTCCCCGACCCTGATCCTTCCTTGACTTTAACATTTTTTTTCCTCTCTGCTACAGATTGTCAGCTATTTTAGCATGATGTTCTTAGACATTTTTGGTTGGTTGGATTCAATCTTCTGAATAAGAAGAGAATGCTTTCCAAATATATTGCTGATTTTCAAAGCCTCAAAAATGAAGTACTTAACAGTAAACCTATAATCAATCAACATTTTAATATTTTTTCCTGAATAATTTGGAATTTGAGATGAAATATGCGTGCAATTTGAATATCATTTATTAATGTTTTATAGGGTCACAGTACCTCTGGGTAATAGCTATTTCAGGTTCATGGAATGTTATAATTCATCTCCTCTGTAATTTTTATTAGTTGCCTGTTTTCTTTCAGAAAACAGTTTGGGTTGAGTTTCAATAGACAACTCTGAATTGGCTTTGTAAATTCTCTGTGTGTGTGTGTATGTATTCACATGTTTTAAAAGAAATTTTCTCTGCCAATAAAATGCCTAGCTGTATATCATTCTTTAATCTGTCTTCTGATATTGAGCAATGACAACAGATCAGATAATGTCTTGGATGACTATGATTAAGGTACTCATGATGAGGTTTCAAACAAAAAAATAAGAAGCAAAGAAGTGAAGTAATGAGTCAATTATCTGTCCATCTGAATAGTAGCAAACTAACTCACTTGTTAACATCAATTACGTATTAGGTATTCAGGTCTTTTTTGATGTAATTATGGCTATGTGCATAGGAACTGACAAGTTGTACATTTTCAATCATCTTTCTCCTACATGGCTTCCCAGGGCACTCTTTTAGGGTCTCTGCTACTTACTTTGATTTTCCACCACTAGACGGATGAGTAAAGAATTCAAGAGTACAAATTTGTCATGTATTAACTGTATGCTTTAGTAAAAGTTTGTTAACATCTCTAGGACTTGGTTTTATTCATCTGCAACTTGAAGGGATTGGAGTACCGATATCTACAGCCTCCTTAAATTTTAAAATTGCCTATGCTATGAATCTTGTCCATGTTTTCTGAAAATTAATATGGACAAGACATGTTCAGAAAATATGAGGCTTTACTTGTGATGAAGATCCTGCCTAAGGATATCAGATTACAAATATTTAAAGTTTAGTATGACATTAAGAAAGAATATGATTTAAGGATATAAAATCATAAATACCATGGAAAATATAATGGAGTTTCATTTCAGATTCTTCTAAATGAGAACCAGAACAGTGACTAGGTAGAACAATAAATTATATGAAATTTACTATAAAGACATATTTCTAATTAGTTTCAATTTGAATCATCCCTTTAACTCTTTCATGGATTCATTCAAAGAGTTTAATCTGTGTATAAATTCAACATGAAGCATTTTCCCATCAATACTAAAATAAACATATATTGATTTTCTCTTCTTTGTATTTTCTTACATCAAACACTGAGTATGCCCAGGTTGTCATTAAGTGATCATTGTGGAAAGACTCAACTTTAAATCTGAATATTATAATTTGAAAGTAACCAACTTTATATCACTTCACTAATATTTTACTTAAGCTATTATTAACAAGCTAAAGTAAATTTCTTTGGAGTATGTATTAAATTATTCAGTTACAAGTATAGAGATTGAAGTCCATATGGCAATGGATAAGATAAGAAAATTTCAGTGGTGAAAAACAAACTAGTAGGGCCAGCCGCAGTGGTCTACCAGTTAAGTTCAGTGTGCTTCATTTTGGTGGCGAGGGTTTGGTTCCCGGCCATGGACTTAGACCACTTATCTGTCAGTGGCCATGCTGTGGTGGTGGCTCACATACAAAAAGAGGAATATGGGCAGCAGATGTTAGCTCAGGGTAAATCTTCCTCAGGAAAAAAAAAATTAGAAATATTACATCTAATTCTGACTTTCTTCAAACCTTTTCTTTAAAAGAAAGTTACATAGGGGCTGGCCTGGTGGCACAAGTGGTTGGGTGCACGCGCTCTGCTGCTGGTGGCTGGGGGTTCACCGGTTCGGATCCTGGGCCTGCACTGACTCACAGCTTGGCAAGCCATGCTGTGGTGGCGTCCCAGATCAAGTGGAGGAAGATGGGCATGGATGTTGGCCCAGGGCCAGTCTTCCTCAGAAAAAAGAGAAGGATTGGCAGATGTTAGTTTAGGGCTGATGGTCCGCACAAAAAAAAAAAAAAAAAAAAGTAAGTTACAAAGTGACAAATGAAGGACAATAGTACAAAGGTGTAAAAGGACACACACATATAAACACACAGACCTCTAAATTTTTAAGAAGGGTAAAGTGATGACAAAATCAGCTTAATTATATAAGTAGTTTTACTGTCTCAGAGATCAGATAGGAATATTAATGATATAATATAGAAAATATTTTTAAATTATAATTATGTACTTCTACAATCTTCCAAACATTTATTATCTATTTTAATAGTGAACCTCAGATAGTTCCACTTTCTTGAAAAAATCATTATCTTCCTGACCATATCTTTGAAGGCTATTTTCACTTGCTTGTTCCTCAGGCTATAGATGAAAGGGTTCAACAGAGGGGCAACTGAAGTATTTAAAACAGCTACTTTCTTATTAAAAGTTGCTGCATCCTCCGCAGAGGGATTTATAAACGTAAAGATACAGCTTCCATAAGAAAGTGAGACCACAATCATGTGAGAGAAACACGTAGAAAATGCTCTTTTTCTTTGTTGAACAGACGAGATTCTCAGAATTGTCCCAATAATGTGTGTGTAGGAAAGAATCACAAGCATCAACATGAAGATGAGGGCAACTGCAGAAACGACAAACAATCACTTCTATGAAATGCGTGTCTGAACAGGATAAATGCAGTTAAGATAGTGTAGTCACAGCAGTAATGATTGATGATGTTGGATGCACAGAAAGGCAGCTTGAGAGCCATTTCATAGGGCACAATAACAACCAAAAAACCAGAAAACCAGGAACATAGGACAAGTCGAATGCAGAGTCTCCTGCTCATTATAGTTGTGTAATGTAGAGGTTTGCAAATGGCAATGTAGCGATCATAGGACATGGCAGCTAATAGGTAAAATTCAGTTGCTCCCACAACAACGGAAAAAAAATACTGTGTGAAACAACCAGCGAAGGAGATCGTCTTGTCTCCAGTTCCTATGTTGACTTGCATTTTGGGAACAAAGACAGAGGTAAAAGATATTTCCAGAATGGAAAAATTCCGAAGGAAGAAATACATAGGAGTCTGGAGGCGATAATCCAGCAGGGTCAGAATGATGATGGTCAAGTTTCCCATGACACTGAAGACATAAGTTAGCAGCAGAAAGAGGAAAAGCACAGCTTGAAGCTCGGCGTCATTGGTCAATCCAAGAAGAATGAACTCTGTCACTGATGTTTGGTTCCCTATCATTAACTTCAGACAAATTAAGGTAAAAAGAATAATAATGGTAAAGGTTGGAATAAAACAAAAATTTTCCAGATTATATTGAGGTATAAAATCAAGGTCAAAACCAATTGAAAGTAAAATTCAAAACTCTGAATATTCTTCTACCTTTTATTATTAAAATGATGTATCTCTTAATGAAAAAAGATTAATGCATTTTCCTAATTTATTTCAGAAACAACAAAAGTCCCAGTTCTTGGGGACATTGTCAATCATTTCTTCTAAATAGTGTCAATATTTATTTCTCACCATTTTCCCACTTGTTTATATTTTTCTCCTTATTCTTTCTATCCTGATTTTCCTCTCTTCGTTACTGGATGCTGTCACATGTGTGCAAACAAATCTAAAAGAAATTTAGAGAGTTTTATTTGAGATTTTATTTGGTTTTATTTGAGATTTCTTAGATTAGCCTTTTAAGTCTCAGTTTATTAGCCAATAATGTAAATGTAATCCAAGATATGAAGGATAGGAATAAGGATGAGCTTGGTTGTTTTCTTCTTTTTGCTGTTTTGTATTATTTGCTTTTTTCAACTTTCTCATTTTGAGTAATAGTCCTCTGTACCTACTGAAGCTCAAAGCCTGGATAGATTTTTCTCTTAATTCTTCGTAAAATGTTTGAGATTCATATTACTTACAAGTTCCTGAGTCATAGCAAGGGCTCAATAAATGCCATCACCATTTAATGTAGGTATATTGATTAGTCCTTGGTGACATAGTAAATCAAAACAGTCTCAGTGATTGTGCTTTCTTGCTGCACACACGATCTGTCCATCAACACATTACAGTTCCTTAAAAAGTCTGTTCAAGCTCGGCTCTCCATACAATTTTATCTAACAATCCCAGTTGACAATAATTGTTTCTCTTCTTTATAAAAACTTACCACAACATAACACTGGGTCATAAAGTCAAATTATTTTCTAGTTATAACAAGTATGTATTTACTATTATCTGTCCAACTTGAGCATAAATAAATTGCCCACAAGAATAGGCTCCTATTCCTTTATATTCTTTATACAGAGGCCAGAAAATTGTACAGATGTGGTAAAAATTTTAATGCAAAATATATTTTTGGCTTATCTTTAGACGGATACCCCTATTTTACTGAATGCTAGAGAGTTTTTATGCAAATACAATGTCTAATTAAGTTCATGCATACCGTTCCTCAGAATTTTCTTCTAGTCTTTTCCATCAGACATGAAGAAATACTACTAAGAGAATGCTTTTCCCTACTCAAAAAAATCATACAATTCTTTTCATTTTAACAATTGTTTCACTACATATATTGGTGTATTATCATATTTTAATATATAATAAACTAGCAATATTCATACATTTTATATCTTATCAAGGTAAAAATTCCAGAAATATTTAATAAAGTAAAAAGGCAGCTTTGCCAAGTGAGGAAGACTTATTCTCTAGTAAAATCATATCTGGAAAGTTTTAGGGTTACTGAAATTATAACTTTAGTCAATTTGCACTTTTGTAGAAAATTGTGTGTTTAAAGGCTATAACATGCTATGAAGCTATGCAGTAGTAGTACATTTAAAATTCTGTTACATTAACGAATAGTTAGATTAATGTACCAATAATATAAATTTAAGTGTCAATTGAAATTTTGGCTATCTATGTCTGAATATATTATCTTGACTACTTTATAATGAGTACAGATAAATGGGTGTGGGAAATTAAAAATCATGTACAAAAAATGAATTTTACAAAAATATTTTATTTTCAGAGAAATACTAGGACACTACTTCCACTACGACAAAATAGTTCATTAAATTGTAATATTACCACAGCAAGTTGAAATAAATCTTGAGGATACGAACAATTGGTAATGATTTTCTCTTTCTACATAGAAATAAATAGTGTGTCAGATAATTTGAAGATATCAATGTAATCTTCTAGTATTAATTAAGACTTAAAATTCTAAATTTGAAAGTAATTAATCAAGCTATTGCATTCACTAAACACCATCAATATTTTGAAAGTTCCATCGTTTAAATGGTAATATTTTGATAAAGCAAAAACTTTGTAATTGATTCCCACATAATAGAAACACTTGACTGAATGAAAAAATAAATATGGGTTCAAAAATGAGAGTAAAAACAACATTTTTATGTTAGTAAGTGGTCTCATCATGTATTAAATAAAAGATGAACAAAGTGATCATTTTTATATAAGAAGAAAAATTTATATCAAACATATCTTTCATCATAATAAAGGATGATAATCCTTTATAATAAAGATTAGTGCTATTAGTGCTATAGTTATATATGGTGATATGATAGATACTTGATCCAAACACCATTTATTTGGCCAAAAATATATTGTCTTCAAAAGATTTATTGCTAGGTCACTGATAAAAAAAGATAAGGTTTGTGTGTTGTTAAAAGGGCGTAGAAGAACTTCCCCAATCTTTTCTGGTTAACATTAGTTATGAATTCCTTCTCTCAAAGAAAAATCATCTCCACAATGAATTATATGTAACTCTCATGTTTAGCTTCTGTCTCCTACTGTGGTGGACCACAAAGCTTTAAGAAAGATCTGTTAGTTCATGGAGCATTGCTCTAGATTTCATTTAAGAGGAAAGCTAAGAAAATTGAATCTGTGGGAAGATGAATGGGTATAGTGGAAAACCAGAAAATTTGTGATTTGAATTATTTTACCACTTTAAGCTTAATTCTGTGAGTCTGGTGTAACATTTTCTGCCTGAAAATACATATAAATGCTAAAATGTTATGTTTTGAAATTTTTACCTGTATTTGCTTAAATCAATCAAGCTTTTATTTAAAAAAATATGTATTCAATTATGTCAACAAGCAAACATGAAAGGTAAACAAAACAATAAGACTATACATCTCTAGTTAAATGCAGCCGTCACCAACCCCTCCTACCTCAAGCAGGTGAATCAGTTCTTAGTTCCAAAACGGCTCCTTTTGTGACTGAATTGGGCAATATAAAGGTTTAGGACCCATTGGGAAATGGTCCCTGGGCGATCAGTAATTGTCTGTTTCAAATGCTCAGGAATGCCTTGCTTTCTGTCCCGACAGAGATGGGTCAAATTAGCAGGTAAGCAGAAAACAACATGCTTTCTTGTGTCTAAAGACATCTTTGCCTAATGAATATCAGCAAATTTTCTTCAGAAGAGAAATAACCTGTTTTCCTCCAGAAGTTTTATAGTTTTAACCCCTAATTTAAATCTATGATCTATTTCAAGTTAATGTTTGTAAAAAAATGTGAGGTAAGGATCAGGTTTATTATTATTTTGTAAATGACTATAAATTGTTCTAACACCTTTTATTGAAATAATCATCCAATAATCCTTTCCCTATTTAACTGGCACTTTTTTGAAGGAGTTCTCCATCCTCGTTCCTCTTTTCCAAAATTGTTTCAGCTTTTCAAGTTCCTTTGAATTTCCATTACAATTTTAGAATCATCTTGTCAATTTCTAAAATAAAAAGACTTGGTATTTTGATTAGAAATGCATTGAGTCTCTAGAACAATTTTTGGGAAGAACTGATATAACAAAATTTCATCTTCCAACGCACGAACACAGTAGTAGATATGTGACTAGAAAAGAAAAAAACTTTCTGCACTCATAGAGTTTACATTACCTATATTCACATTGATGTGCGTTTAAAGAAAAAAGTCATAAGTATATATATCCAAAGAAGGACACTAGCTTTATGTAAAACAATGGATATGTACAACATTCCATGATCACCAGCCTCCTCACATGCTGTCCTATCGACTGCTTCCCATCCTCCATTGTCCAGACCCCTGGACAGTGGTCTGTGATCTGTGACTAATCCACCACTTTCCTCTATCTGATACACTTGTTATTCTTTCCCTCTTGTGTCATAAAGCTAATGAATTATCAAATATCTGCTTTGTGATTTTTTTTTCATTCTTCCTTTTATTTTCATTCTCTCCCCTAATGCTACAATATGGGGTTAACACCACACACTCATTGTGCTACATAATATCGTAACTGCTTTCTCTGATTCAAGCCTGTATTTTGTACCGCACATCATCTCCATTCCTCTAATTTTAATGTTGCAATTTCCCTGCTTAAAAACAACCCCGTTAAACACATACCATTTCTAATACATTTGCTGGCATCTGGATTCTTCTGTATTATGAAATAAACATACGTTTCATATCTCTTTTGCCAATAGTTAACTTTGAATAGTTTAGCATCCCAAACTGGAAACCTCCAATCCTCTGAGAATGATATTTCTCAGGATAGCTTCCATACCACAACAATGTAGCAGGATGAGGGGTAAAATAGCTGATTTTTTTCCAACAGCTAGCATTATAATTCCTTTGAGTGAATGAACTTAAGAAGATAAGACATAAATCATGACAGAAGATAAAGTCCTGAGGAATGGGGTTGAAAATGGATCAAGGAAGTGATTGATAAGTGAATCTGCAGTAGGAAATGAGTACGAAACTCACAATAACATCTCTAACCATCTCTGTGCTTCGGTTTCCTCATCTGTGAGGTGGAGATCATATGAGCAGCTATCTCATGGCTTAGCATGATGAATAAGCTTTAGAACAGAGCTTGGCATAATCAGTGCTCTCTATGCGTGAAGTTCTAATCTTCCCCTCTGAGCCTGCTCTCACTGAGTAGATGAGATCACTAAGAAGGGATTTATCGGTTTTACAGCTGTGCAGTTCAGTGCTATTCAGAAGGAAAAGGGATAGAGGACTTAATGTTTACCAATTGCCAAATCTAATTTAGCATTACAAGCATAAAGAAAGATATTCAGATTTCTCTTTCTTTTGCCTATTTTCCCCAACTGTTTCAGGGCATTACCATTTTTTCTTTTCTACAGTTTTTAAATATAGTATATAATAAATGTTATGTATAGCTATTATTAATCACCTTTTTATTATAAACCTCAGTGAATAGATGAGTTTTTTATTTTCTAAAGGGTAATTTATAGGGACTATACTTAGAATAGTGCTATCTGAGAGCTAATGGGGTTGTTAGAATTATTTCCTAACTGAAGCTATAGTTCGTGCTGTGATCAATACAGTATTCAGATCCAGAATGTAAATGAGTCCAAGTAAAAGAAATAAAAATGATACTGGAAGCTTGAGGATGGAGTTAATATTCAGAGGGACAGACAGATGAAGGCAGAGAGATTTCATTAAATTAAGTGAGTGATAACAAAGGCAAGTACGAGAAATTGGCTCTGTTACCATACATGGTTAACATTTGTAGCTTCTTTGTACCAAGCTTCATAGTGTGGACAATTTTAGTCAGAGTCAAGGATGGGTTTGACAAGGCTATTCTTAATTTCATTACCTGGAATTATTTATGCATCTTTTATAATTTTGCCATTTATACATAACAAATCTCCCCTAAACTTAGTGCCTTAAAACAACAAGCATTTGTTACTGCTCATGAGTCTACGGTTCAGCGAGACAGGTCTGCTGATCTGGACTGGGTTCTCCCACATTTGGGGGAATCAATTGGCTGTAAGCTGGTCTAGTTGGGATGAATGAGCTCTGCTTCAGTAGATCTCTCTGCTTCCAGCAGGCTAGCCTTGTCTTGTTCTCATGAGAATCCAGTGGGTGCAGAAGAGAGCAGATCTATTCCATTTCTTTCTCCTAGCTTCTGATGGTTGCCTACAATCCTAGGTCTTCCTGGCTTGTACCTGCAAAACTCCAGTTTCTGCCTCCATCTTCACACGGCTGTCTTTCCTACAGGTCTGTGTATCTCTGTGTCTCTAAATCTTTCTCTCTTTATGTAATGACACTAGACATTGGATTTATGGCCCACCCTAACCTAGAATAAGCTCATCCCACACTGATTACATCTATAATGCCCCATTTCCAAATAAGTTCACATTCACAGATACTTCGGGTTAGGACTTCAACATATCTCTTTGAGGGGACACAATTTAGTCCTCTACTGCAATCATATATAGTTTATGGAAAGTGCTTAAGAGAAATCAAATACCCTGATTATCCTTAGAAACACAAGCCTCTAAATTCATAAAGTACATCAAAGCCCAATCTATATACCAGTGTATAAGAAACAGAGAAAATGCCAATTAACATGCAAACTAACTAAGCTTCCTTCTTTCTTTTTGCCCTCCACTATCTGCATTCCCTTGTCAAGAACAAGGCATGCTTCTTTTTCAACATAAATTTAAACTTCTTTTGCAAATGTGCCCATGAAGATTCCTAATCCATCTCCCAACTACTTTGCCATTTATAAAACATACCTTATTATTGACTGCTGTGAGATTTTTGTATCGTATAATTGTAGAACCTTCTCCTTCATAGATGATCTAAGTGAGTCTCAGATAGTTTATAACTTGACCAAGGTCACTAGGATAGTTAATGAAAGAAGAAAAAATAGGATCTAGGTTTTTAGTTTTATTTTATTTTCAGATTTCACTAGTTTTATTTATTTTCTTCCAATTTTATTGAAATATAAGTAAAATAAAACACTGTATAAGTTTAAGATTTACTGTATAATGTCTTGACATACATATATAGTGAAATGATTACCACAATAAGTTTAGTTAACATCCTTTACCTCATATAACTAAGTTTTTTTCTTTTTCCGTTTGATGAGAACTTTTAGGATTTACTCATTGAGCAACATTTGAATAATCCAGATGGCAGTGTTAACTATAGTAATCATATTGTACATTGCATCCTCAGTACTTATTTATCTTATAAGTCGAGTTTTGTACATTTTGACCCCCTTGACCCAATTCCCCCACCCCTACGCCCTGCCGCTGGCAACCACAAATCTGATCTCTTTTTCTTTTTTTTTTTTAATTTTTTGTTTATTGCAGTAACATTGGTTTATAACATTGTATAAATTTCAGGTGTACATCATTATACTTCTATTTCTGCATAGATTAGATCATGTTAACCATCCAAATACTAATTACAACCCATCACCACACATATGTGCCGAATTATCCCTTTCGCCCTCCTCCCTCCATCCTTCCCCTCTGGTAACCACCAATCCAATCTCTGTCTCTATGTGTTTGTTTATTCTTGTTATTATCTACTACTTAATGAAGGAAATCATATGTTATTTGACATTCTCCCTCTGACTTATTTCACTTTGCATAATACCCTCAATGTCCATCCATGTTATCACAAATGGCTGGATTTCATCGTTTCTTATGGCTGAGTAGTATTCCATTGTGTATATATACCACAGCTTCTTTATCCATTCGTCCCTTGATGGGCACTTAGGTTGCTTCCAAGTCTTGGCTATTGTGAATAATGCTGCAATGAACACAGGGGTGCATGTATCTTTACGCATTGGTGTTTTCAAGTTCTTTGGATAAATACCCAGCAGTGGAATAGCTGGATCATATGGTAGTTGTATCCTTGATTTTTTGAGGAATCTCCATACTGTTTTCCATAGTGGCTGCACCAGTTTTCACTCCCACCAGCAGTGTATGAGAGTTCCCTTCTTTCCACATCCTCTCCAACACGTGTTGTTTCCTGTCTTGTTAATTATAGCCATTCTGACAGGCGTGAGGTGATATCTCATTGTAGTTTTGATTTGCATTTCCCTGATAGTTAATGATTTTGAACATCTTTTCATGTGTCTGTTGGCCATCTGTATATCTTCTTTGGAGAAATGTCTGTTCAGGTCTTTTTCCCATTTTTTAATTGGGTTGTTGGTTTTTTTCTTGTTGAGATGCATCAGTTCTTTATATATTTTGGAGATTAACACCTTATCAGATGTATGGTTTGTAAATAGCTTCTCCCAATTGTTAGGTTGTCTTTTCATTTTGTTGATGGTTTCCTTTGCTGTGCAGAAGCTTTTTAGTTTGATGTAGTCCCATTTGCTTATTTTTTGATTGTTTCTCTTGCCCGGCCAGATATGGTGCTTGAAAATACGTTGCTATGACCGATGTTGAAGAGCATACTGTCTAGGTTTTCTTCTAGAAGTTTCATAGTTTCAGGTCTTACATTCGAGTCTTTAATCCATTTGGAGTTAATTTCTGTGTATGGTGTAAGGTAAGGGTCTACTTTCATTTGTTTGCATATGGCTATCCAGTCTTGCCTACACATTTATTGAAGAGACTTTCTTTTCTCCATTGTATGTTCTTGGCTCCTTTGTCAAAGATTAGCTGTCCATAGATGTGTGGGTTTATTTCTGGGCTTTCGATTCTATTCCGTTGATCTGTGTGTCTGTTTTTGTGCCAGTACCATGCTGTTTTGGTTACTATAGCTTTATAGTATATTTTGAAATCAGAGAGTGTGATCCCTCCAGCTTTGTTCTTTTTTCTCAGGATTCCTTCAGCTATTCGGGGTCTTTTGTTGTTCCATACAAATTTTAGGATTCTTTGTTCTATTTCTGTGAAAAAAGTTGTTGGAACTTTGATAGGGATTGCATTGAATCTATAGATTGCTTTAGGAAGTATGGACATCTTAACTATGTTAATTCTTCCAATCCCAGATGTCTTGACATGAGTACAGCCATGTTTGGCTGCTCCATTGACCTACAGCCACCAGCACAAAAAGAAATATAAAAGCTGCTTTCTGCGTGGTGGGAACTGGCCCTTCTCTCATGGAGGGAGTTGCAAGTTGTAACATTTCAAGACTCTTGGAGCGTCGTAGCACGGGATGGACTGGCCATCTGTGCTGGGCTGGGACGATAACCAAAGAGAACAATGCACTTACACAACTACTGGGCTGGGACGTTAGCCAGGGGGGTTAGTGCACGTACACCACTGATAACCATTTTGTGCATGGGAACACTAAATGCTTGCTCTGCAAACTCTGTAATTGCTTACTCTGAAAATTACTGATGGTATAAAAACTGCTGGAAACTAAGACCCGGAGAGAGTTCCACCTGTGGAAGGGACACCTTGCCCAGGACGTGTGATCCTTGCCCAGCCGCGTCGATTGACAGGGCTCTCCCGGCAGTGGGGCGTGGATGTTGTGAGTAACTGATTTGATGTGAAGTAATTGATTTGATATGAAGTAATTGATTTGATGTGTTCTCTTTTCGGTCAACCTGGTGTTTCTCTTTCTGGTTGATTTGTGTCATTTCTCTTCAGCCGATGTGGGTGTCTTCCCTTTCCAGTCGGGCTGATGTTTTTTCCCTCTTAATATTTGACCTATTTGGATCTGTTTGCAGACTGTCACCTTTACTATCCTCTATATAATAAAATATACCTTCAGTCCATTTGTTTGGAGTGGAAAGTGTCTTTTACGTCTCCGATCGAATCCCCGAACCTCTCATAACACCAGAGCATGGAACATCTTTCCATTTCTTTGTGTCTTCTTCAATTTCTTTCAGCAAAATTTTATAGTTTTTGGTGTATAGATCTTTCACCTCTTTGGTTAAGTTTATTCCCAGGTATTTTATTCTTTTTGCTGCAATTAAGTGGGATGGTATTCTTAATTTCTCTTTCTGCTACTTCGTTGTTAGTGTATAGAAATGCAACTGATTTTTGTATGTTGATTTTGTATCCTGCAACTTTACCGTATTCGTTTATGACTTCTAAAAGTTTTCTGGTGGATTCTTTAGGGTTTTTTATGTATAAAATCATGTCATCTGCAAATAGTGACAGTTTCACTTCTTCCTTTCCAATTTGGATCCCTTTTATTTCTTTTTCTTGCCTGATTGCTCTGGCTAAGACTGCCAGTACTATGTTAAATATGAGTGGTGAGAGGGGGCACCCTTGTCTGGTTCCTGTTCTTAGAGGGATAGCTTTCAGTTTTTCACCATTGAGGGTGATATTAGCTGTGGGTTTGTCATATATGGCCTTTATTATGTTGAGGTACTTTCCTTCTATCCCCATTTTATTCAGACTTTTTATCATAAATGGATGCTATATTTTGTCAAATGCTTTCTCTGCATCTATTGAGATAATCATGTGATTTTTATTCTTCATTTTATTAATGTGGTGTATTACGTTGATTGATTTGCGAATGTTGAACCATCCCTGCATACCTGGAATAAATCCCACTTGATCATGGTGTATAATCTTGTTAATGTATTGTTGTATGCGATTTGCTAGTGTTTTGTTGAAAATTTTTGCATCGATGGTCATCAGTGATAGTGGCCTGTAATTTTCTTTTTTTGTGTTGTCGTTGTCTGGTTTTGGTATCAGGGTAATGTTGGCTTCGTAGAATGAGTTAGGGAGCTTCCCCCCCTCCTCAGATCATGGAAGAATTTGAGAAGGATAGGTATTAAGTCTTCTTTGAATGTTTGGTAGAATTCACTGGGGATGCCGTCTGGTCCTAGACTTTTATTTTTGGGGAGGTTTGTGATTACTGTTTCGATCTCCTTACTGGTGATTGGTCTATTCAAATTCTCTACTTCTTCTTGATCCAGTTTTGGAAGGTTGTATGATTCTAAGAATTTATCCATTTCTTCCAGATTGTCGAATTGGTTGGCATATAGCTTTTCATAGTATTCTCTTATAATCTTTTGTATTTCTGAGGTGTCTGTTGTAATTTCTCCTCTTTCATTTCTGATTTTACTTATTTGTGCCTTCTGTCTTTTTTTCTTGGTGAGTCTAGCTAAATGTTTGTCAATTTTCTTGATCTTTACAAAGAACCAGGTCTTGGTTTTATTAATTTTTTCTATTCTTTTTTTAGTCTCTATTTCATTTATTTCTGCTCTGATTTTTATTATTTCCCTTCTTCTACTGATTTTGGGCTTTGTTTGTTCTTCTTTTGATCTCTTTTCTTATGGGTTTTTTTTAGATTCCACATATAAGTGAGATCATACCGTATTTGTCTTTATCTGTCTGACTTATTTCACTTAGCATAATGCCCTCAAGGTCCATCCATGTCATAAATGTCAAGATTTCCTTCTTTTCTATGGCTGAATACTACTTCATTGTGTGTGTGTATTTATTTACTTACATGACATTTTCTTCATTCATGCATGTGTACATGAGCACTTAGATTGTTTCCATATCTTGATTGTTGTAAATAATACTGCAAGAAACGTGGGTGTGCACATATGTGCTTGATATAGTGATTTCATTTCCTTTGGACAGATACCCTGAAATGGAATTGCTGATTTGTATGATAGTTCTATTTTTAACTTTTTGAGGATGCCCCATACTGTTCTCCATAGTGGCTGTATCAATTTACATTCCAACCCATAGTGCACAAGGGTGCCCTTATCTTCACATTCTCAGCAGTATTTGTTATAGCTTGTCCTTCTGACAATAGACATTCTAACAGGTGTGAGGTGATATCTCATTGTGTTTTTGATCTCATTTCCCTAATAATTAGTGTCATTGAGTACCCTCTCATGTACTTCTCGGCCATTTGACAGGTACATATTATTTGGAAAAATGTCTATTTGTGTTCTTTGCCCATTTTTGAATTGGATTACTTTGGGTTTTTTTCCTATTGAGTTATATTAGTTCTTTATACATTTTGGATGTTAACTCCTTATCACATATATGATTTGCAAATATTTTCTCCAATTCCATGGTTTCCTTTCCATTCTCTTGGTCATTTCTTTTGCTGTGCAGAAAGTTTTTAGTTTGATGTAGTTCCACTTGCTTATTTTTATTTTGTTGCTTTTGCTTTAGACATCATATCCAAAAATCATTACCAAAACCAATGTCAAGAAGCTCTTTCTCTATGTTTTCTTCTAGGATTCTTATGGTTTCAGGTTTTACGTTTAAGTCTTTAATCCATTTTGAGTTAATTTTTGTGAGTGGTGTAAGATAGGAGTCTAGTTTCATTCTTTTACATGTGAATATACAATTTTCCCAGCAACGTTTATTGAAGAGATCACCTTTTCTCCATTGAGTATTCTTGGCTCCCTTGTTAAATATTAGTTGATGTACATTCATATAGGTTTTTAAAAACTAAGATTAGTGTTTCTTTCACTATATGTTTGATTTTGCTTTATATATATATGGTTTCTGTTCACATTAAGATTTCGAAAGTTGATTGAACAAATTGTCATATTTTTTTATTCTGTCAGACATTTCTCCACAAATTTGCCAATGGTTGTAGATAAAGAAAATACATCCAACTAATCTGAAAATAAAATACCATTATAGTTTTTAAGGCTACATGCAAATGCCCTTTTGAAAGTTGTTTCTGCACCTCCTCCAGATGCCCCAAATACACACTCACCGATGGTTACTTACATCTAATTTATGAGGAAGAGGTGGTTCTGTATCTATGTATCAATATATTCCATATATTCATATATATAAAATTTCTTGCCTCTATATTCAACATGTTCCTTCCATAAGGCTTCCGTATGAACTACTTTGACTGAACTTTTAATAAATTCAGTTAAGTGACATTTTTTTCCTGATTTGATTTTTATCCATTAGAATTCTTTATTGAAAAAAAAAAAAAACCTGAAACTGGCTCTTGAAGATTTGCACAGGAAAAATATTTAAAATATATTAAGAAGCAGACCACATATAAAATGAGAAGGGAAATGCAAGAGTAAGCAGCAGTCAGGACCACAGTGAAAATCCAAATTAATACTCCAGAATCAGTTGTATAAACACACTCTTGTGGCCACAACTAAAACCTGGATGTCACAGGTTAAGCTTGTGCTACCAGCATTGGACGCTGGGAATCGCCACTGCCACTGAAGATTCCATTGCCCCTGAAGGCTGGGAGCCTCTGGGTTCATTCCCACTGTCCCTATTTCTTTGCATCACTAAATCTCAAGTCAAAATCTGGTCCGTTGAGCCTAGGTTACATGCCTCCAAACTACCTGTAAAGAGTCTGGTAAAATATATATCTGACATTCATGTCTGCTTCATGGGAAATTGTTCCTGTCTTCCTCTAAGACTCACAAAATGAAGAATTGAAAGACTACGCAGCCCATAAATAATCACTGTCCCCTCCATTCTGAATACATTAAATTGTAATAACACAATGAAAACTCACATGACTTTGCCACAAACCTGTACAGGTGTGATGGTTCATGGAGGATACATAAATTTTTTCTGAGTATTGGATTTTGAATTCAAATTAGTGATTATCTGACTGCCAAGTCTGTAGCTTTCATTCCACAATGAATCATCGTTTTACGTAAATTTTATCCTCTCAAGTACCTGAAAATTGCTATTTAAATCCTAAGAAGTAATAGCTGATTAATAAAAATTAATAGCTTATTTAGCCAATGATCAAAGAAGCCCAGAATCATGTCACCAAATATTAATACGAAGGTAATTTTATTAAATAAGATCATTTAAACAAGCTACTCATACAAAGAATTTGCACCATGAATACTTGGCAACTACAAATCTCAATCTTTCAATATATCTTTTAAAAAGTCACTTAAAACACATTACATGATTGTTCATTGCATCACATTAGCTACAGAATATATATTAATTTGTGGTGGATATTTTCTTTTATGCATCATAACTTTTTCCATCCTGATCAGTGCCCCAGAAGGCTGACCTTAATATACTGTATCAACAGACATTCTTGCCCTCTGTCTCAAAATTGGTTTGATCAAGAACAGGCACCAGCAGTAAATTTGAGAAAGTGAGCAGAATAAGCCTAGGATGACAGTGTTCCTCTACTAAAGAACAGAGCTCTTGGTGGGTGGGTTTTTCCCATAGTTTTAGTACTCTCCAGGCTCCAGTAATACTTCTTCTCCTTGTCCTTTCAGGTCATAAGACGGAATTCCAACATATGAGCTGTGTGACAATTATCTAACCCCGCTCCCCAATTTGTAAATAGTCCCCTCATAAAGATTCACTCAATTATTCCAATTTGAGAGTATCATCTGTTTCTTGCTGGGACTCTGACTGAGACACTGAGGTCCACCTCACATGGTAAGAGACATTGACAAAATAAGAGCAAATCTTCTACTTCTTTTAAGCTTTTGTTCATGGGTTCCACTGTCCCTACTTTGTTTAGAAAAATTCTACACAATAGGACTCAAAACACATCTAACTTTTGCAAGACTGTGAGAGATTGTCCTCTTGACTGCTTCCTTCACTTCGTTGTTCCTGAGGCTGTATATGATGGGGTTTAACATAGGAGTGATGACAGTGTAGGACAATGACACTAGCTTCTTGCTCTCAGGGGACTGGTGGGATTTGGGCCGTAAGTAGGTAAGGCTGGTTGTTCCATATAAAAGGGACACCACAATGAGGTGTGATGAACAAGTGGAGAATGCCTTCTGCCGGCCAGTAGCAGAGGGCATCCTCAGGATTGTTGTGATAATGCGAGTGTAGGAGACCAAAATGAGAGAAAAGGGAAACATAATAAATAGTAATGTGGAAGCAAGTGCTTGCATTTCATACATGGTTGTATCCTGAGTGACTAGTTTCAACACTGGGGGGCCATCACAAAAAAAATGATCTACTGTGTTTGGTCCACAGAAAGGAAGGGCCATCATCCAAGCTGTCTGTAGCATAGAGACAGGAACACCAGACATCCAAGAGACTATGACCATCCACCAGCATAGGGACCTACTCATTATGACTGAATACCGGAGGGGATTGCAGATGGCCACAAAGCGATCGTAAGCCATCATAGAGAGGAGGAAAGATTCAGAGCTGCCAAAGAAGAAGAAGAAGTACATCTGGGTACCACAGCCCACAAAAGAGATGATTTTCCTTGCGGACACTAGATCTACCAGCATCTTCGGCACCATGACCAAGGTGAAACAGACTTCAAGAAGTGACAGGTTTCGAAGAAAGAAGTACATGGGTGTGTGAAGAGCAGGATCCACACTCGTAACTGTGACAATAAGGAAGTTGCCCAACAAGGTGACCATATAGATGACCAGGAATAAAACAAAAAGAGAAACTTGCATCTCACGGTTGTTTGTAAAACCAAGAAGAATAAATTCAGTGACTCTGGTGTGATTTTCACAAGTCATATCTTAGACTATTTTCTCTCTTAGAATCAGAGTATGTGCATCAAAGGATCATCCTTAAATATAGATATAATCTCAATAATATCAATAAAATGTATAAATGCATCTCTGTTCCCATTTGTCTTAGCATTCTATTTCCCTGAAGCAGAGAGAATGTTTACAACAAGATAAAATCAAGAGAAAAGAAATATTTTGCATGAATCCTACTAATGTCTGATCACCTAGGTGCAGTTTTTCTCTCATCAGTGGTCATAGCCTGCAGATCATATTCTTCATCAGAAACATGCTATTTTTCAGAATTAAATAGAAAGAATTTATACAGATAATAATTAAAATAGAATCATCAGTAATTTTTAAAAATAAATCCAGGCTGCAAAAAGGTAAATTGTGAGCTAGTTGTACTTTTCTATTCTTTGACTATTTAAATGACATGTTTCTACTAAATGGAATGCATTTTACACTATTCCATCTGATATATACATACATATATACATTTAAATATACAAATATATGTTCACACACACATATATAGGTATATACGAGAGAAACTGAGTAAATAAGCATAAGCAAACAAATATGTGGACATAATATATGCCTATGATTTTGGTGCTTCTGTGAAGTCTTCATGTGACTGCTAATTTATGTGATTTTTGATATGGTCTCTTGAACCATAAGTTTACTTCACTGGAACCCGTTTCTTATTATGCATGTAAGTCTAGTCATATAGTTTGAGTTGGGCTTAAAAACAAATTTCTGAACAAGTATGACTTTCAATAGAGAAGTCCTCCTTCCAACCCTTGTTTTAATTCCCATTTATCACAATAGTTCTGCTTCCCAATGTGTTGTGATGCTGTTAAACTAACATTTGCTAAGTAGAGCTCAGGGGTGTAGGTCGGTGAGTGTGGTTTAACAAAAGACCACAAAAGAAAGTGAAATAGAGAAGTTTATTACTCACCAGTCCTGGATGAGGTACACAGTACACCTCAAGGGACCGTGGGGGAAGTCAAGGCAGGGTGCAGGCAGAGAGAGAAGGGCAGGACCTGGGGCACATTGCCTTTATTAGAGCCCACAGGTGGATTACTTTGGGAGCCTCTGGCTATGGCCAAATTGGTCAATTCAAACCAAAGAGAGTGGGGTTTTGGTACATTTCCCCGGGGGGATTATATAAGAGGCTCCAAAAGGAAGGCCCCGGGAGGCAGGGGAGACTGTTTATCACAAGGGCAGTATCACAATGTAAGTTCCTTACATTCCCTTGTGTCTCTCTGGGCTGTTATCTAGGGTATGTGCTCAAGGGAGGGGTTAACGTCAGTTCAAGTCCCCTGCAGGCCACTTGGCCACACAAAATGGACACCTAGTCAGCAAATTTTGTAGTAGTTTAGCTAAACTCTCAACACACTGTCAATCTTCTCCAAAATGGCATGGTCAGATGTGGGATCTGGTCACTGACTGTTGTGTATCCACTAAAACTCCAGTCATAAAAGTACCAATTCAACTATTATGAACTTAAACATTAATCTTATTTAGAGTAAAATATTTTGAGCAAAAGTAGAATTATATGAATATTTTCTACATAGGTCTTAGCAACAGCATATCAAACACTAGCAATCACAGAGACATTTGTTGGAATACCAATTATTCATAATGTTTCATTGGAGCTGAGCTGCATGATATTTCATTTTTTTTAAATATTGGGGTTATACAAGTATTGAATCAATTATTTTTTAATACATTTGTCAAATTCAGACAAAAATTTATTTTATTGTCAAAATTATATTTAAAATAGATTTCTCCTCTGAAAGTAAGGAGCTGAAAACTCACAGCCTATAGATTTATTCTGAAATGAGTGGCCCATTTGAAGAATTCCACGTTTAATTCTACTCTAAAGATATGTACTTTGGTAATATCTCACCTGTTTATTTTGCTTACTGTAGTTCTCAAACCAATATCCTCAATAGCATAAGAAAAGGAACTCCGGTGACCCCAGGCTGTCTGTGTCCCTAGAAGTTCTAGAATAATAGGTAACAGACTTGACAGTGATCGTGACCATTACCCTCTCATCACTATTACAAAACCTGCTTCAGTACCATTCTCATCATCAGTAATAGAAACAACATTATTCCTGGTATATTTAACAAAACTTATAAAAAGCTTCATATGCATTATCGTGCTTACCAGCATTTTGCAACAAGTATTAACTTGTTGTGAGTCTAAAAATACTCCATTTTATGTCTTGATAAAAAAAAAATATGAGAGTTGATGAATGTATCAAGATTTTATAATAGCCTAACGGTTTTTCATGTATCCCTAAAATGGCTCAACCACCACTGCCTCCCGGAATTCTGATGTTGATGTGGCAGAAAGCAATACTGGGTTGAATGGCTGATCCTTGAGTGATCAAAGTCCATAGTGCACCGTCCATGGTCTCCACTGTGAAATATGAATAAAGCTACCCGAGAAAAACGGTCAGTGTTTTGATGTTTTGATAGTGTCGCACACCTTCTACTTTGCCTACATACATTTAAATTCAATAAAAGTTTGAGGAACTAGAGGTTAATAGTGTCACAGAATGTACCTCCAAATATCCCTCTCGGTCTTCCTATATCCTAAAAAACCTCCTGATTACGTTGCATGAGTCCCCTAAAGAAAGAGAACCACCAGCAGTGATGTTGCAATCACGACCACAGATTTATATTGATGTCTTTTTAAAAAACTTGCAAACTGTGATTGAGTTGCCATGATTGCTACATAGCTCTAGAGAATGTACTATTTTACTTGTTGCATGGTATTTTGATAATTTAGTGACATTTACTTAAGTCCATTAATTTAATTGACTGTGTCCTAATGAGGCCAAAGAGTTTTTTCACCTCCCACTAAGCAACCCAACTTCAACCTTTCTGAGAAAATAGATTTTATCTCTCCTTCTGCTAGTTTTCTCACAGATATGTGTTTTCTCATGAAAATATTTATAGATCAATGCAATTACATCATCATTTTTGGAGCACAACTTGAAGCTGAAATCATCAAGTTTCTCTACCTGGAACAGCACTTCTAACAACCCACAATATAAATTAATAAAAATCAGAGAGCAAATCACCTCAGTATTTCAATTGAAAATACTTTGTATGGTTAAAATTCACAGCATTCCTTACGTTTACAACTATAGTTTTATTAATACTGTTTTCCTTAAAATTCTATAGCTTTCTAGACAGAAAACAAGGGCCCTATTGTTTTTTGTTTTCTTATATTTCAATAAAGCATAAGGTTACACCTTTTTCCATAAACCAAGTCGCATATTTATTTTTCTAAGAATGTTTCTTTATACACAGAAGCACTGAGAAAACCAAGTTTTTTAAAAATTAAGGAACAAAATAAATCATAAAGAAATATCTGGATGTATCTTACCAAATAAATCCTCATATTTGCTTTGTAATTAGGTTTAGTGATTTTTTAAAAAGATTAGTAATAGTTTGTGAGAATTGTTAACAGATCTTGAAATCTGTCAATTATCTCAAATCTTCAGAATTAAGCAAATATCTTAGGCAGACTAACCTGCTTTGCATTGACACTAAATGGTTGATATATTTCAGTAATAATATTTAAAAGTCTGACGGGCCTTGGGGAAATGATCCCTGGGACATTAGAAGAGACTACTGTTAATTAAACAATTTTTTTACTCTCACAAGGGAGAAAGCAGAATTCTCATGAAACTGACTATATTTTCTTTAAGTCCTAATGACTACAATTCAATGTGCATTTCTCAATAATAGGTATTTTGTGGTGAGTCACTGGTCAAGGACACACTGGTCAAGTCACTTGGGATTACAGCTATTAATAGTCCAAGACTATGTGAGGAATATAAATTTTAGTTTTCCCTGTAAAGTGTTTGTATTTGTGGCATAGTTTTTGATCCAATACAGGTAAGAGAGATTTGTACCATGTCCTTAAAACTTATGTGATTTTAAATCTCACTTTTAAATTTATTTTTAAAATTTTATCATTTCACACATATATTTTCCTAATAATAATCTTTTTAATTTTTTTATTATTATTTTTTATTTCTTAATTTTTTTGTGAGGAAGATCAGCCCTGAGCTAACATCCGTGCTAATCCTCCTTTTTTTGCTGAGGAAGACTGGCTCTGAGCTAACATCTATTGCCAATCCTCCTCCTTTTTTCTCCCCAAAACCCCAGTAGATAGTTGTATGTCATAGTTGCACATCCTTCTAGTTGCTGTATATGCGACGCGGCCTCAGCATGGCTGGAGAAGTGGTGCTTTGGTGCTCGCCCGGGATCCGAACCCGGCCACCAGTAGTGGAGTGTGACCACTTAACCTCTACGCCACGGTGCCGGCCCATAATAATCTTTTTAAATGAGTAAACACATCAAGTTAAGTTGATAATTGGCTGTATTTTATAGTTGCCTTATACCTTAAATAGTTTGGCTGTTGATTTGTTGTACGATGAAAACATTGTAAACAGTACTAAGATTCATACGTTGTTACATGGAAGCGTTACCTTATATCTAACAAGGTCAATGCCACAAAGAAGTAAGCGATTTTCCTTTCTTTTTTCAGTCCTTGGAATGTTTTATCCTTGGATTTTCTGAGACTGTTTTAATTTAGTAGGTAGAAACATAACATTATTCTTTGAAGTGTTTTGTAATAAGCTAACAAAACTCTAGAAATCACTCTCTTTATTTTATTATAACATATTTATTGTAGAACCAACTCGTGAATAAACATAAACTTCAAACAGTTATAAATTAGCACAGTGAGAATCATTCCAAAAAATTGTAATGAAATCTGTGGAGGGTGAAAAGCCTTGAAAAGGCCCCAGGAGTTTAACGTTAACCTAAGCCTGAGCAGGAGACATAAGCGTACAGGCCCTGGTATCAGTTCTCCTATAATAAACCCAGTATATAGAAGGTTAAAACCAAAAGCACTCATCCTCTTTCCCTGTTTCTCTAAGTTACATTCACATGTAGATATTGGTTGTTTTACAAAATTGTTACAAGCCCAAGTGGCCTCAAGCTGGGCTCACACTGATGTTTTGGCTAATTACCAGTTCTTGAGGTTTGTTACAGGGAAGCTGATATCAAGAAGCTAAAGCTTCTCAGGCCTCAACTCCTTGGCTTCCTGGTACCTGAATCCACCATCCACCAGGGAGACTCAGACAGTTGAAGGACACTCATTTGCGATTCCCTTGTCTTGCCCTCCTCCTTCCTGCCAGCAGCCTCACAAGACCAAACGCAGGCTGGTGGGAAAGTGCTGACCAGCAAGGCCACAGGCTCCCCCTCCCTACAAGCAGCCACATTCCTCACAAACTTTAAAACCCCTCGTCTCCCAACTTTCAGGGAGACGGGACAAATTTGAGAGCTCTCCTCTCTTGGTTGACGTCACCCGATATAACAACTCTTTCTTTGCCGTTAGCCTGGAGTGATAGTTTTATTTGGCCCCTCTTGTGTGGCAGGTAAAGAACCTGGATATGTATCCAGTAACAATAACAAATAACTACATAGGAAACTTCATGACTCCTTAATTTACCTCTTTCTGGAAAACAAAAAGGGAAGCGTCTTACATTTGGGGAAGTTAAAGGAAAATTCCTTTAATCCTTATTTTCCAAGTAAGCTAAATAACAATGGCAAAATAGTTTAAAATCTCTTTCTTTTCAGAATCTTCAGCTGGATAATCTACCTTTAAAATAAGTAAAACAAATTTGTAACCATTTCAAAAGAAAAGTTATAAAATATAGTTGATATATCTTAATTCATACCTGTACCAAATAAATAACTAATCACCATACTTTAGGAGATATTTGTAACATTGAACAAGAAAAATCAAGTGAAAAAGTGGCACATTGCTGAATCACATATCAGGCTTTTGTTTTGTTTTCAAAGATTGCAAATAAAAGTTTTATAAGATCTCAACAAGAAGACCACGAAAATCCCCTTATCTGAAGATAAGGTAAACTTCAATGGAGTTGTTTCTGCATTATCTGTTCCTAAATGAATATCACTCACCCTCCCACACACAAATTTTCAGAAAAAATACAGCTTACTGTGTGGTGTTTAATTGCCACTCTGGATTAGTCCACCTCCTTATCAAGCAATTCCTACAGTCAGATTGTACAATGCATTCACTGTATATGACTGCCAACTTGTGGGAGTTCATCTGTATTATTTTGGCTGAAAATTTTTCATGTTGTTATAACTTTGGATTTGCCAGGAAACAAATTAGTGATTCTTTTCCAATAAATTTTTTGGTTCATCTGCCAAGTGGCAAGCATTGTGCTAAGTATAGGTTGGAAAGGTAAAACAGACACATATTCTCATCTCAAAAAGCTTACAATGTTTGTAAATTTCATTTGATGAAATTCGTTTTGAGGGTGTAAGAATGAAGACATAGCAGCAAGAGTTTAGTGGCTCGTGAAAAAGACAAAATATAACCTTAAATTGGCCTAGGATCTGGACCATAGATTTCAGTTTCAGAATTTAAATGTGCGATTACATCCAGAGGATATGAAGCTCTTTGGGAAAGGTGAACACAAATTAAATTCATCCAAAGTGGTGTGTAACGTGAAAAGTATATAAAATCTAAAGGTGTATAAAATACTATTTATGACCTTTAAACCAAGGGATGTATCTTTTTAGTAACCTTACTACCCTTGTCTACTAACTTGGAAGTTACCTTTTGGAAGTCATGTCATTTGGGGGAATTAAAATAATATTTAGAAAATTTCTTTAAAAAATAAAATCAAAAAAACTGCATGAATTTTTGAGATTTTTCATGCATACTTTGGAAATTCTTGTTGAACAGCCATTTTATGAAAATAGTGAACATCTCTTTTAAGACATCAGAATATTTTTCTAAACATCAAAAAAACCAAACAATCTGTTTAGAAAATGTGCAGAGGAAATGAATGGATGTTTTTCCAAAGAAGATATACAGATGGCCAAGGCACATTAAAAGATACTCAGCACCATTAATCATCAGGGAAATGCAAATCAGAACCACAGTGAGATATCACCTCAGACGTGTCAGAATGGTTCTCATCAAAAAAGACAACAAATGACAAGTGTTGGCGAGGATATGGAGAAAAGGGAATCCTTGTGCCCTGTTGCGGGGAATGTAAATTGATGCAGCAATTCTGGAAAACAGTTTGGAGAGTCCTCAAGAAATTAAAAATAGAACTACCATACAATCCAGCAATTCCACTTCTGGGTATTACTCAAAGAAAATGAAAACACTACAGACATATCTCATTTTGTTATGTTTCATTTGTCTAAGCTTCATAGATACTGTGTTTTTTACAAATTAACGGTTTCTGACAACCCTGCTTCAAGCAAGTCTATCAGCATCATTTATCCAACAACATTTGCTCACTTCATTTCTCTGTGTCACATTTTGGTAATTCTCACAATATTTCAAACATCTTCTTTATTATTATATTGTTATGGTGATCTCTGATCAGTGATTTTCGATGTTATTATTATAATTGCTTTGGGGTTCCATGAACCGCGCCCATATAAGATGGAGAACTCAATTGATAAATGTTGTGTATGTTCCAACCGCTCCACCAACAAGCATTTCCCCATCTCTCTCTCTCCTCGGGCCTCCATATTGCTTGAGACACGACAATATTGAAATTAGGCCAATTAATAACCCTACAGTGGCCTCTAAGTGTTCAAGTGAAAGGAAGTGTTATGTACCTCTGACTTTAAATCAAAAGCTAGAAATGATTAAGCTTAGTGAGGAAGGCATATCAAAAGCTGAAACAAGCCAAAAGCTAGTTCACCAAGCTGAAAATGCAAATGAAAAGTTCTTGAAGGAAATCAAAAGTGATAATCCAGTAACACATGAATGATAAGAAATGATAAGAAAGAGAAACAGCCTTATTGCTGTAATAGAGAAGGTTCTAGTGGACTGGATAAAAGATCAAACCAGTCACAACATTCCCTTAAGCCAAAACCTAATCCAGAGTAAGGTCCTAACTCTCTTCAATTTTACAAAGGCTGAGAGAGGTGAGGAAGCTGCAGAAGAAAAGCTAGAAGTTAGTAGAGGTTGGGTCACGAGGTGTAAGGAAAGAAGCCATCTCCATAACATAAAGGTGCAAGATGAAGCAGAAACTGCTGATGTACAGGCTGCAGCAAGTTATCCAGAAGACCAGCTAAGAGAATTAATGAAGGTGGCTACACTAAATGAAAGATTTTCAATACAGAAGAAACAACCTGGTATTGGAAGAAGATACCATCTAGGAATTTCATAACTACAAAAGAGAAGTCAATGCCTGGCTTCAAAGCTTCAAGGGACAGACTGACTCTCTTGTTAGGGGCTATTGCAGCTGGTGACTTTAAGTTGAAGCCAATGCTCATTTACCATTCTGAATTTCTTAGAGCCCTTAAGAATTATGCTACCTCTACTCTGCCTGTGCTCTATAGATAGAACAACAAAGTCTGGATGACAGCACATGCATTTACAATTGGTTAACTGAATACTTTAAGCCCACTGTTGAGATCTACTGCTCCGAAAAAAAAACATCCTTTTCAAAATGTTACTGTTCATTGACAATGCACCTGGTTACCCAAGGACTCCAGATATACAATGAGATTAATATCTTCCTACCTTTAACACAACATTTATTCTGCAGCCCATGGCTCAAGGAGTCATTTTGACTTTCAAGTCTTATTATTTAAGATATATATTTAATAAGGCTATAGCTGCCATAGATAACGATTCCTTCAATTGGTCTGGGCAAAGTAAATTGGAAACGTTCTAGAAAGGATTTACCATTCTAGATGTCATTAAGAATATTTGTGATTCATGAGAAGAAGTCAAAATCTCAACATTAACAGGAGTTTGGAAGAAGCTGATTCCAACCTTCATTGATGACTTGGGAGGTTCAAGACTTCAGTGGAGGAAGTAACTGCAGATGTGTTGGAAATAGCAAGAGAACTGGACTTAGAAGTAGAGCCTGAAGATGTGACTGAGTTGCTGCAGTTTCATGATAAAACTTTAATGGATAAGGAGTTACATCTTATGAATGAGCAAACGAAGTGGATTCTTGAGATGAAATCTACTCCTGGTGAAGATGCTTTGTAGATTATTGAAATGATAACAAAGGATACAGGATATTACATAAACTTAGTTGATAAAACAGTAGCAGGGTTTGAGAGACTGACTCCAATTTTGAAAGAAGTTCTACTATGGGTAAAATGCTGGCAAACAGCATCAAATGCTACAGAGAAATTGTTCCTGAAAGGAAGAGTCTGTCGATGCCACAATTGCTGTCATATTTTAAGAAATTGCCACAGCCTCCCCAACCTTCAGCAACCACCACCCTCATCAGTCAGCAGCCATCAACCTAGGGTCAAGACCCTCTGCCAGCGAAAAGATTACAACTCACTGAAGTCTCAGATGATGGTTAGCAATAATGTGTTTTCTAATTAAGATGCATATATAGTTTTTTCACATAATGCTATTGCACACTTAATAGACAACAATGTAGTGTAAACATAGCTTTTATATGCACTGGGAAACCAAAAAATTTGTATGACTCGCTTTAGTGTGATATTTGCTTTATTGCAGTGGCCTGGAACCGAATCCGCAATATCTCTGAAGTATGCCTGTAATTCAAAAAGATGTATGTGCCACTATTTTCATTGCAGCATTATTTATAATAGCCAAGATATGAAAGCAACCTTATTTTCCATAGATAGATTAATTACTAATGAAGATGTAGAGATGTAGTATATATATGTATAATGGAATATTACTCACCCATAAAAAAGAATGAGATCTTCCATTTGTAACAACATGGATGGATCTAGAAAGTATTATGCTAAGTGAAATAAGTGAGACACAGAAAGACAAATATTGTATGATTCACTTATATGTGGAATCTGAAAGACAAAACAAATGAACAAACAAAACAGAAACAGACTCATAGATACAGAGAACAAACTGGTGGCTGCCAGAAGAGAGGGGGATGGGGAGTTGTGCAAAATAGGTGAAGGGGATTAAGAGGTACAAAATTCCAGTTATAAAATAAATAAGCCACCAGGATGTAATATACAGTATATGGAATATAATCAATAATATAGTAAGAACTTTGTATAATGACAGACGGTGACTAAACTTATCATGGAAATCATTTTGTAATGTATATAAATATTGAATCACCATGTTGTACACCTGTAACTAACATAATATTGTATGACAACTATGCATCAAGTAAAAAATAAATAAAACAGGGGCCAGCCCCATGGCCTAGTGGTTTAAGCTTGGCATGGTATACTTTGGTGGCCCAGGTTCATGGGTTCGGTTCCCGGGTACAGATATATACCACCCATCAGCCATGCTGTGGAGGTGACATACATACAATATAGAGAAAGACTGGCAAAAGATGTTGGCTCATGTTCAATCTTCCTCACACACACACAAAAAATTAATTAAAAATAAATAAATAAAATGAAATAGAATATTTTTTTTCTTCTGGCCATAGTATCTCTGTTTCTTAGACAGCAATAAATCAACAATTCAACAATTACTGTACCATTTCTCTGCTGATACATTTATTATAAACAATAAATTAAATCATAACCACAAATAGGAAAGGCAGATAGTTAATAGCATATAGGAAAACTGCACATACAAATGTCTTGGATCTTTATTTATATCTTATTATTTATTCCCTAGATATATGATCTTAAACAAGGTAATTAGCATTCTATTACTTTTAAACAAAACGGTGAATATTCTTTTACAGAAAAATGTTGAGGATTAAAGTAAATAATGACAGTAAAGCATCTACTACAGTGATCTAGAATATTGCAGACAATAAACATTAGGTTTATTTTCCCCTGGTAATCCAGTTCTGGTCTCATGGAAGAAGAAACTCTTGTATCTTCCAAAACAGATGAGAATAGTAGATAAGCACCAGTTCTTTTAAATTCTTGATAATGAAAATAAAATCTGAGTTCTTGATAATAAAGCTAATCTTTATGGAGTCAAGTATAATTCTGAATGCTTTATATTTATTTACTCCTATAAATTTTACAAAAATTTAATGAAGCATGAAATATTTATAACCACCACTTTATAGATGAAAACAAGGACACAAATGAAGCTTGTTATTGCCCTCAAATCATAGTTATTAACTTTAGAATCAGGGTAAATATTTTAGCTTTCTGATTTCATAGCCCTTCTCCTTAATTGCTTCTTAATGCTCTAATTTGAGAACATTACAATTTCCAATATCATCAAGTCCTGATTGCTTTTTGTTTAACAGCTCTTGCCTCAATTTATCTCTCTCCTCTCATATTTACTGTAAGTAGCAAGGCATTTCTATTCTTTGCTTGGATATTTCCTCAGCTTAATATCCAAGTCTACCACCTCTAAGTTCTGCTTCCCACATAACTGCAGGATACAAGTCTGTTCAGCTTTCTGTCACTATATAACAAGGGTCCCCTTTCCCTTGGGTTCCAATAATTTGTTCCTGATTTCTTTCTAAGCCCTCACCAGTGCCTTCAACATCCATATTTCTATTAGCAGTCTGTTCATGACAGTTTAACGGTTGTCTAACATGACATAGGTTTTTCTACAATGCTTCTCACTTTCTTCTGAGCCTTTCTTGGAAGAACCTTTAACATGCATATTTCTGCCAACAGTCTCTTCGAGACAATGAGGCTCTTTCTGTCATGCGCCTCAAATTTCCCGAGTCAATGCCCACTGCATAATTCAAAAGCCATTTCAACATTTCAATATTTGTTATTGAAGCGCTCCACTTTCAGGGACCAAATCTGTGTTAGTTTTCTAGAGCTATCCAAAAAAAATTACCACAAACTAGGTGGCTTAAAACAACAGTAAGTTATTTTCACACTGTTCTGTAGGTCATATTTTCCAACATGGGTCTCAATGGGCTCAAATCAAGATGCTGCAGGGCTGCATTTCTTTCTGGGGGTGGTAATGGAGAATCTTCTTCCAGCTTCAAGAAACCGCTCACATTCGTCCACTTGTAGCTCCCTTCTTTCACCTTCAAGTCTGCATCTCTCTGACCCTTCTTCCGTTGACATGTTTTCTTTCCGACCACAGCTAAGAAAGATTTTCCTTTTCTGAGGACTCGTGTGATTAGATTGGGCCCATTCAGATTGCTTCGTATAATCTCCTCATCTTAAGGACTCTAGCATTAATCACACCTGCAATATCTCTTTTTTTCATGTAAGTAACATAGTCACAGGTTTTGAGGATTAGGGCGTGGAGATCTTCAAGGAACCATTATTCTTCCTGCTACATTGATTTATCAATAAAGTGATCTGAAATTCATGGAATTTCTACTTAAAGTGAAATTCATATACTTATTTTTAATAATGACAAAAAAATGACTTAACTATCCATCCTAAGAATTTAGAAAACAGCAGTAAATCAAACCCAATGAAAGTGGAAGGCAATACACTACAAAGAAAACATCAGAAATTAATGAAACAAAATGTATATATAGACGAGAGTATCAGTGGAACCAATAGTGACACTTTGAAAACAATTAATATTTGACAATGCTCTGGAAAGATATACTACGAAAATAAAGTGAGGAACAAATAACAAAAGAAATAATAAATAAAAGATATCTCCCTTCAAGTGTTACCAATAAAAAAGAATGAGTCAAATAAATGTAACAATGTAGATAAATAAAATTTTAAAAACTTAGGAGCAAAATTCAATTTACTGAAGCTGACTTCTGTAGAAATAGAAAACTGGATTATTTGCACAATAATTTTTAAAAGAATCAGTAATCAAAAAGAACTCCACAAAGAAATATAGACCCACATGTCTTCACCAGAAAACTCTACCAAATAATGACACTGCCCAAAAAAATCAAGTCATTCACAAACTATACTTTTATCTGTAGATAATAGAAGAAATATTAGTATTCCAAGCATATTTTATTAGGGTGGATCACTATTGAGATTAAACCCAATAAATTCTTACTAGGAAGAAAAATTACACACCAATTTTATTCTTGAACAGCTACATAAAGATTCAAAATTAGATATTAGGAAAAATAATTCAGCATGCATAAAAATGATAATAAATAATGATCAAATCTGACATAGAAAACTAGCCAGTATAATTTACCATTTTAAGAGTTTAGACATAGGAAATCACCCTATCTCTTCATTAGGTGCACACAAACGGCTTGATTCTCTTTCACAATTATTCTTTATAAAATCTCAGAGCAAACAAACTATTGAATGTATATTAATTATCTATTGTTATGTAACATTATCTTAATGCCTAAAACAATAATAAACATTGATTACCTCACAATTTCTGTGGTTCTAGAATTTGGGAACAGTTTCTCTGGGGAGATGTGACTCAGAGCCTTTAATGAGGTTGGCAGTTAAGGTAGGATCTCATTATATGTGGAATCTAAAAAAGCTGAACTCATAGAAACATAGGGCAGAATGGTGATTGCCAAGGGTTGGAGAGTGTAGTAAATGGAGAGATGTGGGTCAAAGGGTATATACTTCCAGTTATAAGTACTGGTGATCTAATGCACGGCATGGTGCAACAATCCTCTGCATCATACTCACGAAGGCTTTTTTCACTTGTTGGTTCCATAACGTGTAGATGAAATGATTCAGAAGTGGAGCAACAGAGGTATTGAGTACCGCAATTCCCTTGGAGAAAGATATTCTTTGTATGACTGATGGTTCAACATACATGAAGATGCAGCTGCCATAAGAAAGGAATATCACAAACGTGTGAGAAGAACATGTGGAAAAGGTCTTTTTCCTCTGACTAGTTGAAGGGATTCTTAGAATGGTCAAGGCAATACAGGTATATGATATTGTCACCATTGCTAATGTGGCCACGAGTCTCACCGCAGCTGAGATGAATACCATCATCTACAGAAGCTGTGTGTCTGAGCAGGAGATCTGCAGGAGAGGAGTAGTGACATAGTAGAAATGATCAATAATATGGGAGATACAGAAGTCAAGGCATACGCCTAAAAGGAGTGGTGGAAAGATGACAAAAACCCAGCAAGCCAGCAACTGAGGACCAGCTGTATGAAGATTTTACTGTGCGTGATGGTTGTGTAATGCAGGGGCTTACAGATGGCAACATAGCAGCCATGGGACATAGCTGCCAGCAGGTAAAATTCAGATGCTCCAAGAAGGAAAGCAAAAAATACTTGAGCTGCACAACTGTTATAGGAAATGGTTTTGTTGCCAGTTGCCATAATAGCCAGAAACTTAGGAATGCATGTAGTAGTGTAGGAAATTTCTAAGAAGGAAAAATTCCACAGGAGAAAATACTTGGGAGTCTTGAGGTGAGTATCCACCAGGGTGAGTGTGATGATGATCAGATTGCCAGTGATGCTTAGCAAGTAGATGAGAAGCAGGAACATAAATAAAACAACTTTCAATTGCAGGTCATCAGTCAAACCTGCTAGGATAAAACTGTCACTCTTGTATGGTTTCCCATTACTGTCCTCTACTTTTCCAGGTCTAAATAGAAAAAAAGAAAGAAAGAAAGAAAGAAAATTATGATCCCGTGGAAAAATGTCATAATTAGTACTGTAAAGTTAGCAAAGCAATGTTACAGATAGAGTAACCCAATAATCATTCATATTTTAAAGATAATTCTGCCAGGAAGAACAGTTGTTTGAATTACCAGAGAATCTGGACAGAGAATCCAATCTTTAGTTGGCATTTCTACCACAGAATAACCTAAATCATGATAGTATTTGTTGACTGTTTTTATGTGAACAAATTAGAGGGAAATGAAGGGATATTTTAAAGCATAGAACATTGCTTCCGGGATGGATGCCATTTCCTTTTCAATTAAAGAAGTCTGTACATTAGAACCATAATGATACCTATTGTAACAAGAACATTAGCTCATGTTGTATGTTTAACACACACACACACACACACACACAATTACACACACCCCCCTAAGTGAATCAATACACAGGACTAGTTTAACTTTACCACATTACTCAAGTCAATCTCAAATGTGTCATTTACTTTTATGGCTAATGAGATCCAAATTCAGATAAGTGAATATGAGGTGGTGGGAGTAATTTTGTTTTCTGTTCTTGTTAGTATTTCCATTCCCTCAATTTCTGATATCACTCCCACCCTTCCCACTTTGTTCCCCAAACAAAATCAGCAGGAACAGTCTACTAATATTGGTGTGTGTGGCAAGAAACTGCAGTTTTCCTCTGCAGGTTATGGTTTTGAGAATGGTCCACATAAACAAAAGGGAAAAGTGAGATAAAGGGACGTAGAAGCAAAGAAAAATGTATAAATATGAGTTCATGAAATTACATGAGGTGGGAGAAGGAAAGAGAAGAGAAAGATAAAGACAAAATTATATGGAAATCTAGAGAACTAAGAAGAGTTTTTTAGAGATAGGGTAGTGAGTTTGAGGAAAAAATTAAAAGAAGATTAAAAATACTTAAATAAAAATATGTGAAGATTAAAAAAGAAAAACACATAAAAATATGTAAGTAAAAAGTTAAAGAAGATTTAAAATGTTTAAATTAGTAAGCAAAAATTTTAAAAGATAAAAATATGTAAATTATTAAGAAAAATATGTAAGAAGTTTAAATTTGTAAATAAAAGTCACAGGGAGGAAATGTTTACCAATGACATTTCTATAACTGCTTCTACCCTTTATGCTTAGCGTTTTTTTCTTTGTCTAAAATGCAGACTGAAAACATGAACAATTTTGAGATCAGTGTGGCCTAAAATGATAAGGAGTGAATATTTTGTAAATTTCAACGAGTAATGAATTGCAGAATAGTAGTGACACAAATTTTAGGTGCGATATACTTCTCAATCTTAAAGATATTCAAATTTTGGCAAATACATAGTTAAAGAAATATTAACAATTGATAATTATTCTATTGTTCAGGTCATATTGCTCAGGTTCACACAGCTAGCAAATTGGAGATCAGGATTAAGTTTGAAAAAGTGTATTTTCCACAGTGTCCTCTTAAAAGTAAAACATTTTGTACAAACAATTATAGGGAGATTATCATATATTTCTACAAAGAAAAGATTAACAATATCTCCAAGGAAGTTTTCATTCCTCAGTATCTTCATCATCAAACACATAAAATGATTAAGGTTTTGTGATGGGCACTATGTAGCACAATTGTTTTGTCTTGAGGATATCAAGACAATTATTTCCAACCTCTAAAACATTCATCATTATTAAAGAGGTGTATACATAAATAATACTAAACATTTAATGACAAATAATTGTTGTTTCCAGTAGTATCTAGGGAGTTTAGAGCAGGATTCTAAGATAAATTAATGAAATCCACTATCAAAATCGTATTAATAATATAGACATATATGAGTGAAAAGAAATGACATTTTTGGGGGACATTCCTTTTACATTCACATCATTTTGAAGAAAACTATTATAAATTTTTCTTCATTTACACAAACTACTCCAATGGCAACAACTGTAGGAATGCATATATCTAAAACACCTACATCAGAATTGTAACATCACATTATTTCTTTGCCCAACTTCCACAATTTCACACACCAACTATCCCCATCACACAACTACAAAAATATTAACAAAATTCACATTACCAAACCATTAGAAGTCAGGCCTATGAATGCAATGATGTTTTGTGTTAGATATTATGAATATAACATACTCTTACAAAAGAAAATGGTTTTCAATACTAAATTATCCTTGTGTTCCATTTTTCCTTTTTCACCATTTTCTCTAAATCAAAATTTACAAGGCTGGAAAAAATAAGGTTACTACCCTAATGGTAAAAATAGAACAAAAGTAGATTAAAGTATATCTAGCAGAAATTACAATCTTAAAATTTTGGATATACCGATGCTTTCGTCATTTTGATTCCTATAGCAATCTACCAAAAAGACTTAAAAACTCAAACACCTTTTTTTAAGAAGATACTATACACAGATTTATTCAGAAAAAAATCATTTCTGCTTCAGTATTTACCTCATCATGCTGAGCAGAGCACACTGATGTTCCATTGCTTTGAATGGATCTCACTCTACTCCACAATCTGTGATCATCTTTCCTTATCTATAAATGGCAACTTTGTAAATGGTTTGAGTAGCTATTTTTCTTTTGCATATTATCAGACTACTGTATTAAATTTTCGCATTACTACAATTTACTTATTTAAATTTGAATACTTTTCTAAGCACTACCCACAATGTTGTATAAAATTAAGCAACAGTTAATCCGAGGGAGTAGGTATGCTTTCTGAGCCCTGAAGGAAAATATCTAAAGATTATGAAGAGTTCTCAGGAGGATATGAGATCCAAGAACACTATTCTCAAAGCATCACAAGTTTATGTGTTACACAAGAGTTCTCCCCAGACACTAAATATTTAAAAATAAAAATATAATTTTGAAAACTACTTTTAACTATGACTCCAGAGAAATCAGTATAGATTTCCCTAATATGTGTATGCTCTCATGTTTTGAAATCTGAGAAACAAAGATAAGGATTTGGAAGCAGAAAAAAGGAAATACTTTAAGTGGTAATAAAAAGTGACAATATAGGATGGAGAACTTAGCCTCTCAAAGAAAAAAATTGTACCTTCAACTAGATGCACCGTTATTAATTCCCCAGACACACCTAACACTTCATGTCCTGCATGTCCTTCGCTTTCCATTCTGAAAGCTGTCTTTTCTCCAAATAGTCTTTTGTGATATTGTCTAGTGGATCTTAAACTGATATTTCATAATTAACTAAGTATTCTCCATTTCTTCAGCATTAATAGAACATTAATCTATGTTATAGCTAGTGTTCCTTACAACTTGTGGTGGCCACGGGACTAAATTCTGTCCAAAGGGTGTAAATGGAGATAATCTGTAGAATTTCCAGGATTACCCTTGATTAAGGGCTTACCTTCCTTTTCCTCTTGACCCCTCTCACTTTGTAATGCAGATGGGATGGCAGGCCATTCTGAGCCATGAGTATGAGCAATTACACCAGGAATGGTGAATCAACAAGACAGAACACACCCAGGTTCCTGACACCATTGCAGGCCATTCCAGCATAGAAACACAATGACTTCATGGAGGGGTTTCAACATACCAGTCTGAACATTTAAATGTGACAAAAACAAATCTATTTCTTGTTAAACTGCTGTGGTATTTGTCTTTCTCAGACACTAACAAATCTATATTATTTTCAAAACCTGAGAAGGGGCTGAACTTTTGCCCTGCTTAGAGTCTAAGAGCTTAGCCCACCACCATTTCGTAGACCCTGACAGAAAAGAGGAGCCTGCTGCATCAGTGTCACGCTTGTCATTTTTGTTGAAAACTGGACATACTGTCAAGTAATTTGAATGGAGATAAATAGGCCTTTAGCATGAGAGTTTATATTAATTTCTCTAAGACTCGGGCTGTGTTTAATGTTTTCTGTAGCTATAGGTGCCAGAAGCTTCTATTTCCTCTAGTGTCATTTTTCTTTCCCCTCTTGACTTTGTGTTTTCCTAAGAACTCCTCCTCTGGAGGGAGCCCGCCTCTTGTAGCCCTTTCAACAGTAATCACTATCATTACACTAGTCCCTGTTGGTGTGGTGGTAATGTAAGAGGTTGCCAGAGCATTCTATAATCTTCCAATTAAATCTCAGCTTTATAGTGGCCTTTGTCCCTGGGTTGTGCTCTTTGCAAGTGTTTCTCCAGTGATATATCTTTTTTACTTACTGGCTTCTACTCCTTTCTCTGGCTGTAGCATATTCAATCTATTTTCTTGAAGGCATGACACCTATTGACTGTTTTTTCCTTCCTCAAAGGTGAAAGGGAGGTTAACAGGGAATAGAGCAGAAGGATGCCCTTCCTTCAGATAGGAATAGGCTCTGGCAAATACTTGTTCCCTGGAGAGTGGGCCTTTGCTATGGAGAAGGATCCAGGCATATTTCACAGTGATGAGTCTTCCCTTCCCTTGCCAGAGGCAAAAGCAGTATTTCTGAAATATTCACCATGAAACCTGGTGCGAGTTCTTTGAGTTAAAGCTCATAAAAATGTTGGGGTTTCATTAAGATTGTGGACCCCACCCCAGGAGTTTCTCACAGTCGTTCCCTTCCAACTGAGGATCCAGCAATTCATCAAAATTAGCATTTAAGTGTTTCTACAACTTGATTGCTCCAGGGGCTTCCTTTTAAGATAAGCAGATCTCACCTATGACTCCATGGATGCAACTCTATCCAGATTTTCACTTTCTTCCTGCATTAGTCCTCTCATAGATCTGAGAAAGGTCATTAGTTTTCGCTTGTGCAGCTTTTTCTTGTCATAAGGATTGAAGTGGCTTTCAACATTCAAGCACTTTACATGTTGGAGTAAAAACTGGAAGTCGCTGGCACATATGCTTTTCATCACAAGCAGCCAAGTGTCTGCATGGGGGTCAACCAAACAAAACTGATATTGCATTTCACCCCAAGCCAGATTTGAAGAGTCCTTGACCCTTCCTCCTTCCACCTAGAGGAGTGAGCAACAACCAAAACCATGGGTAGCTAGTTTAAATCCCACCTCATGGCCTTCAGGTTCGTTAACAAGTAGGAGGAATTGGGACTCATACCTGCTTACTCACCACATGGGCAAGAGCATCCACAACTGAATATGAAGAGTCTCATATCCCTAACCTGGCACATGGAAGGCCCTGTGCCTTCCTCTTCCAGAAAGCCATGTTTCTTCTGGGAATTCATCCTCTTCAACAACACTATCAAGACTGGGAGGTCCAAAATATATCAGCCAGCTACAGTTTCATAGATTCTAGCAGAAAGCACAAGACTCCTGAGTCAGAGGCAATAGACATTATTACTCACAGCATAGCAGGTGGAGTTAACTTCATATTTGCATCAGTTCCCCTTGCCTCCTAATCCTCTCAAGAGGCAATGAAGAGAGGTTGAGCTTAGAAAACCCCCACTGTTTTAAAGAGGATGCTGGAAAATCTGCCCAACCTTGCCACATTGGGAGATCTTACCTTTATAATCCTAATCAGGAAAAACATCTGCCTTCTTATCCGGAGGTAGATATTCTCTCTATGTCCATGGCTGAACAATATAGAAACATTTTTATAAAAATAATCCAGAACAAGAGCTAATGCGAGCTATGTAGAAAGACATTGGAGAATTGCCACACAACAGTCATGACTATGCAGGTGGTAGCATGAGACAGACCGTTGAAGAGGGTTTTTGGAACTGGTCATCTGACCTCGAAGAGTTTCAAGAAGGTGCTGGGACCATAAGAAGTCCATGGATTCAAGTATTGACAGAATTATTTACATCATCACATGGACATTAGCTTGTATTAAAGGCTGACCTTCCTCAAACTGCATGTAGGGGACACAGAGCAATGTGATAAATGTGTGAAATACAATCACTATAGTACTGTAAGTCATACTGAAGATCTGAAGAGAAGTCCTGTATGTCAAAAGTATTGTGGTAAGCGTTATAGTTTGTTTGGGCTACTATAACAAAATGCCAGAGACTGTGTGCCTTATATACAAAGAAATTCATTTCTCACAGTTCTGGAGGCTGGGAGCTGAGATCAGGGTGCCATCATGTGATGGCCCTCTTCTGGGTTGCAGATTTCTTCTTGTATACTCACATGGTAGAAGACAAAAGAGATGTCTTGGGGCCTCTTCTGTAAGGGCACTAATTGCATTCATGAGGGTCCACCCTCACAACCTAAGCACCTCCCAAGGGCCCTATCTCCTACTACCATCATCTTTGGGGGTTAGAATTTCAAAATATGAATTTTAGGGGAGACATTCAGACCATAGCAGTAATACACCAGTTTACATACAAAAAAGCCTGGGGAATATATGGGAGAATAGATTCTAAGAGTAGTGTTCTAGAGAGAAAGTAAATATAATTCTACATTAGAGTTGATGATGTATTGATATATTTTTAGTGATTGTAGATTTAATGGAAGATTTCAAGCTTCTGATGCTGGCTATAATGTTTTGTTCCACTGGATAATAACTTGGTCTTATGAATGATTTATCTTGATTAAATTTCAAATACCAGAAAACTTGTGTTAATAGAGAAAAAAAAATCCAAAGCAGTAGGATGATAGTAATATGGAAAATTTTTATTATGTGCAATCCACTTACATATATGTTAACTATGTAACTGGCGAAGATCCAGAAGAAAATTCTTTCTGCAAGGTATTGATATGTTCACAAGGGCATACTAGCAGGTTTAAAAGGTGTTGTAAGTGTTGGCTTGAAATGAAGGTGAGAGATACTTTCATTAAAATGAGCTCCCTGATTTCAGTGGAAATGATGGGATCACGGGAAGGCAAAGGCAATTTTAAAGCACTTAACAGACATTGACATGATGTGTGTGGTTACTTATTAGTCAGTAGAATTAGAGTGGTTATCAAAAAATCATCCTGAATATATTGCTAGAATAGACATACTGTGGGCTAAGTAGAAAACCATGGAGTTAAACAAATAATAGCTCTAAAGCATCTTTCCCTAGTACTTGGTGCCAACTCTAAATACTTTAAAGAATGATGTGAGAGTGGTGATCCATTCCACATACTTATTCAAGTCAACTGTTTACCTGTCCTAACACAGATGAATCTCAGAGGGTAACAGTGAATTCATAGACTGAATTAGGTGAGAACTTCAGTTGCAAGATCCTTTTCAGTTATTGCCCATTTATTGGTTTAAATCAAAACAGTCCTGGTATTAAATGTCGAGCTATTGGGCCGGCCCCGTGGCTTAATGGTTAGCGCGTGCGCTCCGCTACTGGCGGCCCGGGTTCGGATCCTGGGCGCGCACTGAAGCACCGCTTCTCCAGCCATGCTGAGGCCGCGTCCCATATACAGCAACTAGAAGGATGTGCAACTATGACATACAGCTATCTACTGGGGCTTTGGGGAAAAAAAACAGAAGGAGGGGGATTGGCAATAGATGTTAGCTCAGAGCCGGTCTTCCTCAGCAAAAAGAGGATGATTAGCACGGATGTTAGCTCAGGGCTGACCTTCCTCACAAAAAAAAAAAAAAAAAAAAAAAAGTGGAGCTATTGATTTGTGAATGTAGTTTATAAAGCAGAAGTAGTTTTCATCACCTGTCAAGTAATACAGTAGACCTTTGTACTCACTTTAGGGCTATCTCTGGCCTTTTGATATAATAAGTCCATGGGTAAGCAAACCACAGCCCAGAGGACAAACAGCCTGTTTTGTATAGCCTTCCATTTATAAATGGTTAGAAGAAACATTGTTAGAAGAGGAAGAAGGAGGAGGAAGAAAAGATGAAGGAGGAAGGGGAGAAGGAGGAGGGGAGGAGGGAGGTAACCTATCATGATATGCTAAGAAATAACTTTTAAAAATTTGTCAAGAGATGATGTCAAGATGGTGGTTTAGGCAGACTCTGGACTCACCTCCTCTAATGCACACAACAAATTTACAATTACTCTTGGAACAATTACCCCTAAGAGAGAACTGAAAACTGTATAACAAGAACCCCCATAACAAGAGGAGGTGTTGACGGAGGTGGAAGAGGCAGAAATTCCTTTCTAGAGAGAAAGAAGCCACCCTCTAGCTGCAAAGCTTCATGGCTGGCTGGGAGCAACCTTAAGGAATGAAGTCTTCCCTTGAGGAGTGGGGGAACTGAGCTGGGGAGCATACCACCCAAAAAACAGCTTTTGAAATCAGCACAACTGAGACAAGTGTCATAATACCTGGCTTTATTGTCTATTAACTACATTTGGGGAGTATCCCCAGAAAAGCTGTCAGACATAAGGGAAAGAAAAGCCTGCTCTTAAATAGCCCATGCACAAATTCATCCATTTTGGAAGGCAACCTAAAATCATCAGAAAGAAAGGTGCACAGTCCTTTGGTGAAAGGTGACTCACCTGACACACTCTGGTGCATCTGGGTGAGAGATGATACCTCTCCAGGGACTAAGATAGGTGGCAGCCATTATTGTGCCCTAGTCAGTCATGCTGACACAGACGCTGGGAGACACGATTGGAGTTGTTCCCCTGCTGTCAGCACAGGAGTCAACCCCACCCACTAGAGCACCAATTTAATGCAGCTCAGCCAGGGCAGGCAGCCCACTCTGATGACTGACCCCACCCAACAACAAACCATCAGGCCACTTGAGGGTCCCCTTAGGCAGAGTGCCTGAAATCTCTGCAACCCAGTGATTGGGTCTGCCTCTGCAGAGCAGGGCATGTGTGATGGGGGGGGCCTGCATTTGTGGAGGGTGTGGGGCCTTTGCAGTGGGGCAACGAAGTCCACTTTAGTGGGTCAGGGCACGCATGTGGGGCAGGACTCTGTTGATGAGTTTTGTGACCCTGCAGGTGGTGGGGCTTGTCAGCTGCAGCAGACTTGTGCTTCCAAAACAGCCACATATGGTATTGACTCCACCTTCCAAAGCCTGAAACAATTGGATGCCCCCACGCCTGGGGCCGGACCCACTCAGCTGCAACACTGAGAGAGCTAACAAAAGCCTTGCAGGCTGGAGGCCTGTAGCAATTGTAAGCCCCTGAACCTAGCAACCAGAAATGCTGGGGGTCTACTCACTTAACAGAAAAGCTGCAACAGGAAGGTGCTATTAGATCATGCAGCCAACTGTGGTGGGCCTCCCTCCCACCTGATAAAGTGACTGAAAGGATCATAAGCCAATGCAGCTGAGCATTACAACCAGCTGGCCAAGGAGACAGCCTAGCCTCCCTGGGGACCTGCAGCAAGACCAACTATGCCCTAACAGATGGACACAAGTAACCCACACAGGGGACACTCATGGAACAGTTGGAACTGGTGATGAGAGGGAAGCACATTGCTGGGGCTCATAAGGCATTGCTTATATAAGGCCACTTTTCCAAGATCAGGAGACACAACTGAGGTACCTAATACATAGATTTAAGCACAGAGAAAGAGGCAAAATGAGGAGGCAAAGGAATATGTTCCAAGTAAGGGAACAGGACAAAACTCCAGAAAAATAACTAAATGAAACAGAAATAAACAATCTACCTGACAAAGAGTTCAAATAAAGAGTCATAAGGATGCTTACTGATCTTGGGAGAAGAATGGATGAACTCAGTGAGAACTTCAACAAAGAATTGGAAAATACAAAAAAGAACCAATCAAAAATGAAGAATACAATTCTGGAAATGAAAATATCATTAGAGGGACTCACTAGCAGAGTAGATGATACAGAACAACAGGTCAGCAAGCTGGATGTAAGACTAGAGGAAATCACCCAAGCTGAACAGATAAAAGAAAAAAGCATTAAAAAGAAGGAGGACAGTCTTAGGGACTTCTGGGAAAACACCAACTGCACTAACATTTGTATTATATGTGTCCCAGAGGAGAAGAGAGAGCCAAAGAGTCAGAGAATCTATTTGAAGAAATAATAGCTGAAAACTTCCCTAACCTAAGCAGTGAAACAGACATCCAACTAAAGGAAGCACAGAGAGCAGCCCACAAGGTAAACCCAAAGAGGCCCACATCAAGATACATTATAATTAAAATGTCAAGAATTACTTATAAAGAGAGAATCCTAAATGATGCAAGAGAAAGGCAACAAGTTACATACAAAGGAAATCCCATAAGGCTATCAGCTGACTTCTCAGCAAAACCTTACAGGCTAGAAGGGAGTGGCACAATATATTTAAAGTAATGAAAGGAAAAAACCTACAACCAAGAATACTTTACCCGGCAAGGTTATCATTCAGAGTAGAAGGAGAGATAAAGAGTTTCTCAGACAAGACAAAACTGAAGAAGTTTATCACCAAGAAACCAGCTTTACAAGAAATGTGAAAGGGACATAAGTGGAAAAGAGAAGAAGACAAATAGGAATAAGAAAACTATAATAAAAAAAAGAAATTAAATCACTGGTAAAGGCCAATATACAATGAAAGTAGCAGATTAAGCATCTATGAGACTAATATGATAGTCAAAAGACAAAAGTAGCAAAATTATCTTTTTCCAGGATAAGAGGGTAAGAGTTACACATGCACACAAAAAAAGAAGGTTAGATATGATATCAAAAACATAAAATATAGGAGGAGGGGAGTCAAAGAGTAGAGCTTTTAGAAAGAGATCAAACTAAAGAGACTATCAACTTAATATAGAGTGCTATATGCATAGGTCATTACATATGAACCCCATGGTAATTACAAGCAGAAACTTACAATAAATATGCAAAAAATTAAGAGAAATGAACCCAAACATATTACTAAACTAAACCATCAAACCACAATGGAAGAGAACGAGAGAAGAAGAAAGGAACAGATAAGAACTACTAAAAGACCCAGAAAAAAAGTAACAAAATGGCAATAAGTACATTCTTATCAACAGCTGCTTTAAATGTCAATGGACTAAATGCTTGAATCAAAAGGCATAGGGTGGTCCATTGGATAAAAAAAACAAGACACACACATATGCTGCATACAAGAGATACAATTCTGACCTAAAGACACTCACAAACTGAAAGCGAAGGGATGGAGAAAGATACTCCATGCAAACGGCAATGATGAGAAAGCTGCGGTAGCAATACTTATCTCAGACAAAATAGACTGTAAAACAAAAACTGTAACAAGAGACAAAGAAGGGCACTACATAATGATAAAGGGAACAATCCAACAAAATAATATAGCAATAGTATATAACTAGGCACCCAGTATAGGAGCACCTAAACATATAAAGAAATTATTAACAGACATAAAAGGAGAAATAGACAGCAACACAATAATAGTAGGGGACTTTAACACTCCACTTAGACCAATGAATAGATCATCCAAACTGAAGATGAAGAAGGAAACATTGGCCTTAAATGACACATTAGACAGCTTGGAATTAGTAAATATATACAGAACATTCCATCCAAAAACTACAGAATACACATTCTTTTCAAACGCACATGGAACTTTCGCAAAGGTAGATCACATATTATGCCACAAAACAAGATCAATAAATTTAAGAAGATTGAAATAATACCAAGCATCATTTCTGACCACAGTGGTATGAAACTGGAAGTCAACTATAGGAAGAAAATCAGAAAAGCCAAAAATATGTGGAGTTTAAACAAAATGCTACTGAGCAACGATTGGGTCAAAGAGAAAGTCAAAGGAGAAATCAAAACATACCTGGAGACAAATGAAAATGAAAATATGACATGCCAAAATTTATGGGATACAGCAAAAGCGATTCTAAGAGGGAAGTTTATGGCAATATAGGCCTACCTCAATGAACAAGAAAACACTCCAATAAGAAATATAACAGTACATCTAAAGGAACTGGAGAAAGAAGAACAAACAAAGCCCTAAATCAGTACAAGGAAGGAAATAATAAAAATAAGAGCAGAAATAAATGAAATAGAGATATAGAAAAAATTAATGAAACTAAGAGCTAGTTCTTTGAGAAGATAAACAAAATTGACAAACCTTTACCTAGACTCATCAAGAAGAAAAAAGAGAGAAGGCTAAAGAAAATAAAATCATAAATGAAAGAGGAGAAATTACAATGGACACCTCAGAAATACAAAAGATTATTAAAGGATACTATGAAAAGCTATATGTCAAAAAATTGGATAATCTAGAAGAAATGGATAGAATCTTAGAATCAAACAACCTTCCAAAACTGAATCAAGAAGAAATAGAGAATTTGAATAGACCAATCACCAGTAAGGAGATCAAAACAGTAATCAAAAACCTCACCCAAAATAAAAGCCCAGGACCAGATGGCTTCCCTGGTGAATGCTACCAAACATTCAGAGAAGACTTAGTACCTATCCTTCTCAAACTCTTCCAAAGCATTGAAGAGGAGGGGAAGCTTCCTAACTCATTCTACAAAGCCAACATTACCCTTATACCAAAACCAGACAAGGAGGACACAAAAAAGAAAATTACAGCCCAATATCACTGATGAACATTGATGCAAAATCCTGAATAAAATACTAACAAATCAAATACACAATGCATTAAAAAGATCATACACCATGATCAAGTGGGATTTATTCCAGGGCTGCAGGGATGGTTCAACATCTGCAAATCATTCGACATGATAAACCACATTAACAAAATGAAGATAAAAATCACATGATCATTTCAATAGATGCAGAGAAAGCATTTGACAAGATACAGCATTCATTTATGATAAAAACCCTGAATAAAATGTGTATAGAAGGAAAGTACCTCAACATAATAAAGGCCATATATGACGAACCCACAGCTAATATCATCCTCAATGGTGAAAAACTGAAAGCTATCCAGCTAAGAACAGGAACCAGACAAGGATGCTCACTTTCACCACTCTTTTTTAACATTGTATTGGAAGTCCTAGCCAGAGTAATCAGGTAAGAAAAAGAAATAAAACGGATCCAAATTGAAAAGGAAGAAGTGAAACTCTCACTATTTGCATTTAATATGATTTTACATACAGAAAACCCTAAAGAATCCACCAGAAAACTTTTAGAAATAATCAAGGAATATATCCTTGGATCAAGGAATATCCTGCAAGTAAACTTGCAGGATACAAAATCAGCAAGCAAAAATCACTTGTGTTTTGGGGCCGGCCTGGTGGTGTATAGGTTAAGTTCACATGCTCCATTGTGGTAGCCCAGGGTTTGCAGCTTTGGACCTCGAGTGTGGACCTACATCACTTATAAAGCCATGCAGTGGCAGGCACTCCACATATAAAGTAGAGGAAGATGGGCATGGATGTTAGCCCGTGGCCAATCTTCCTCAGCAAAAAAATGAGGATTGGCAGCAAATGTTAGCTCAGGGCTAGTCTTCCTCACCAAAAAAAAAAAAAAGAAGAAGAAAATTCAGTTGTGTTTCTACACAGTAACAACAAAGCAGGAAGACAAATTAAGAATACCGTCCCATTTACAATTCAACAAAAAAAATAAAATACCTAGGAATAAACTTAACCAAGGAGGTGAAATACCTGTACACTGAAAACTATAAAACATTGTTAAAAGTAATTGAAGAAGACACAAAGAAATGGAAAGATATTCCTTGCCCTTGGATTGGAAGAATTAACATAGTTAATGTCCATACTTCCTAAAGCAATCTACGGAGTCAATACAATCCCTATCAAAGTTCCAATGACATTTTTCACAGAAATAAAACAAAGAATCCTAAAATTTACATACAACAAAAGACCCCAAATACTCAAAGGAATTCTGGGAAAAAGAACAAAGCTGGAGGTATCACACTCCCTGATTTCGAAATAAACTCCAAATCTATAATAAGCAAAACAGCATGGTACTGACACAAAAACAGACACACAGATCAATGGAATAGAATTGAGAGCCCAGAAATAAACCCATACATCTATGGACAGGGACTTTTCAACAAGGGAGCCAAGAACATGCCACGGAGAAAGGAAAGTCTCCTCAGTAAGCAGTGCTGGGAAAACTGGACAACCACGTGCAAAAGAATGAAAGTAGACCATTATCTTACACCATACACAAAAATTAACTCAAAATGGATTAAAGATTTGAATGTAAGATCTGAAACCATGAAACTTCTGGAAGAAAACATAGGCAGTACGCTCTTCGACATCAGTCTTAGCAGCATATTTTCAAGTACTATGTCTGACTGGGCAAGGGAAACAATACAAAAAATAAACAAATGGGACGACATCAAACTAAAATGCTTCTGCATAGCAAAGGAAACCATAAATAAAATGAAAAGACAAGCTAACAATTGGGAGAAGATGTTTGCAAACCATATATGTGATAAGAGGTCACTATCCAAAATACATAAAGAAGTCACATATCTCAAAAACAAAAAAACTAACAACCCAATTGAAAAATGGGCAAAACATCTGAACAGACATTTTCCCAAAAAAGATATACAGATATACAGAAGTTTAAGGTTCACAACAAAATTGAGAAGAAGGTGTAGAGATTTCCCGTATACTCCCTGCTGCCACACATGAATAACTTCCCCCATTATCCACATCCACCACCAGAGTGGTATATTTTTTGCAAATGATGCGCTTATAATGACACATAATTATCATCCAAAATCCATAGTTTACTTTAGGGTTAGTATCGTACATTCTATGGGTTTGGACAAATATGTAAAGATATGTATCCATAATTATGGTATCATCTAGAGCAATTTCGCTGCCCTATAAATCTTCTGTGCTCTGCCTCTTCATCCCTTCCTTCACCCCACAACCCCTGCAATTGTCCATCTTTTTTCTCTCTCCATAGCTTTGTCTTTTCCAGAATGTCGTATAGTTGGAATCCCACAACAGGTAGCCTTATCAGATTGGCTTCCTTCACTTAGTAACACGTGTTTACGGTTACTCTATGTCTTTTCACAGCTTGATAGCTTGTTTCTTTTTAGTGCTGAAAAATACTCCACTCTCTGAATGCACCACAGTTTATTTATCTTTTCACTTACTCAAGGAAATCTTGGTTGCTTCCAAATTTTGGCAATTGTGAATAAAGCTATTTTAAACACCTGTGTGCAGCTTTTTGTGTGGACATGTTTTCTATTTCTTTGGGTAAATACCAAGATGGATGATTGCTGGATCGTACGGTAAGAGTATGTTTAATTTTGCAAGAAACCACTAAACTGTCTTCAAAATTGGCTGTACTATTTTGCATTCTGCTAGCAATAAATGAGTGTTCCTGTTGCTCCACATCCTTGCCAGCATTTGGAGTTGTCAGTGTTCCAGATTTTGGCCATTCTAACATGTGTGTAGTGGTTTTCACTATTGTTTTAATTTACATTTTCCTGATCACATATGACGTGGGTCATCTTTTCATGTCCTTATTTGCCACTTGTAGATCATCTTTGGTCAGGTGTCTCTTAAGATCTTTAGCATATATATGTGTATGATATATACACACACACACACACACACACACGTCATATCTCTTCAAATTATAAACTTTATTGGTTGCACTTTATAATGCATAAATTATAACTCAATAAAATTGTAAAACTCACAAATAACCAAACAAAATAAAGCAAAACAACAACAACAAAAAACCTGCCACCCAGCCTGAACTCAACTCAGACTCTAGTTCAATTAAGGACTCAATTATTATCCCCTCTTATGATTCCTTTGGATGTCCTAGGATTCCCCAACCCTGTTCCTTCCTTACCTTGAACTTTTTTTTCTCTGCTACATTTTTTATGCTATTTTAGCATGATGTTCTTAGATATTTTTGGTTGGTTGGATTCAATCATCTGAATAACAAGATAATGCTTTCCAAATATATTGCTGATTTTCAAACCTCAAAAAAGAAATACTTAACAGTAAACCTATAATCAAAATTTTAATATTTTTCCTGAATAATTTGGAATTTGAGATGAAACATGCATGTAATTTTGAATATCATTTATTAATGTTTTGTAGGGTCACAGTAGCTCTGGGTAATAGCTATTTCATGTTCATGGAATGTGATGCTAATTCATCTTTTCTGTAATTTTTATTAGTTACCTGTGTTCTTTCAGAAATTAGTTTGGGTTGAGTTTCAATAGACAACTCTGAATTGGCTTTTTAAATTCTGCATGTGTGTGTGTGTGTGTGTATTTGCATGTTTTAAAAGAAATTTTCTCTGCCAATAAAATGCCTAGCTGTATATCATTCTTTAATCTGTCTTCTGATATTGAGCAATGACAACAGATCAGATAATGTTTTGGATGGCTATGATTAAGGTACTGATGATGAAGTTTCAAACAAAAAATAAGAAGCAAAGAAGTGAAATAATGAGTCAATTACCTGTCCATCTAAATAGTAACAAACTAACTCACTTGTTAACATCAATTACGTATTAGGTGTTTAGGTCTTTTTTGATGTAATTATGGCTATGTGCATAGGTACTGACAAGTTCCACATTTTCAATCATCTTTCTCTTACATGGCTTCCCAGGGCACTCTTTTAGGGACTCTGCTACTTACTAGATTTTCCACCACTAGACGGATGAGTAAGGGATTCAAGAGTACAAATTTGGCGTTAATTAACTACATGCTTTAGTAAAAGTTTGTTAACATCTCTAGGACTCGGCTTTATTCATTTGCAACTTGAAAACATTGGAGTACCAATATCTATAGCCTCTTTAAATTCTAAAATTGCCTCTGCTATGAATCTTGCCCATCTATTCTGAAAAATTAGTATGGACAAGAAATGTTCAGAAAATATCAGTCTTTATTTGTGATGAAGATCCTGCCTAAGGATATTAGATTATAAATATTTAACGTTTAGTATGACATTAAGAAAGAATATGAGCGGCTGGCCTGGTGATTCAAGCGGTTAAGTGTGCATGCTCCGCTGCCACGGCCTGGGGTTCCCTGGTTCAGATCCTCGGCGCGCACCGGCGCACAGCTTGTTAAGCCACGCTGTGGCAGCATCCCATATAAAGTAGAGGAAGATGGGCACGGATGTTAGCCCAGGGCCAGTCTTCCTCAGCAAAAAGGGGAGGATTGGCATTGGATGTTTGCTCAGGGCTGGTCCTGCTCATTAAAAAAAAAAAAAAAAGGAATATGATTTAAGACTATAAAATTATAAATACCATGGATAATATTAATGTAGTTTCATTTCAGATTCTTCTAAATGAGAACCAGAACAGTGACTAGGTAGAACAATAAATTATATGAAATTTGCCATAATGACATATTTCTAATTAGTTTAAATTTGAATCATCCCTTTACCTCTTTCATGGATTCATTCAAGGAGAAATTTGCTATAATGACATACTTCTAATTAGTTTAAATTTGAATCATCCTTTTACCTCTTTCATGGATTCATTCAAGGAGTTTAATCTGTGTAGAAATCAACATGAAGCATTTTCCCATCAATATTAAAATAAACATATTGATTTTCTCTTCTCTGTATTTTCTTACTTCAAACACTGAGTATGCCCAGGTTGTCATTATGTGATCATTGTGGAAAGACTCAACTTTAAATCTGAATATTATAATTTGAAAATAACCAACTTTATATCACTTCACTAATATATTACTTAAGCTATTATTAATAAGCTAAAGTAAATTTCTTTGGGGTATGTTTTAAATTATTCAGTTACAAGTATAGAGTGAAGACCATATGGCAATAGATAAGACAGGAAAATTTGAGTGGTGAAAAACAAGCCATTAGGGCAAGCCCCAGTGGTCTACTGGTTAAGTTCAGCATGCTCCATTTTAGTGGCCAGGGTTTGGTTCCCGGCCATGGACCTAGAGCACTAGGCCGTGTCAGTGGCCGTGCTATGTTGGTGGCTCACATACAAAGAGAGGAATATGGGCAGCAGATGTTAGCTCAGGGAAAATCTTCCTCAGGAAAAAAAAAAATTAGAAATATTATATCTAATTCTGACTTTCCCTCAAACCTTTTCTTTAAAACTAAGTTACAAAGCTACAAATGAGGAAAAATAGTACAAAAGTGTTAGAGGACACACACACAAATATACACACAGACTTCTAAATTTTTAAGGAAGGTAAAGTGATGACAAAATCAGCTTAATTATGTAAGTAGTTATGCTGTCTGTGAGTTCAGATAGGACTATTAATGATATAATATAGAAAAAATATACATATATATTTTTTAAAGATTTTATTTATTTATTTGTTCCCCCCAAAGCCCCAGTAGATAGTTGTATGTCATAGCTGCACATCCTTCTAGTTGCTGTATGTGGGACGCGGCCTCAGCATGGCCCAAGAAACGATGCGACAGTGCGTGCCCGAGATCCGAACCTGGGCCGCCAGCAGCGGAGCCCGCGCACTCAACTGCTAAGCCACGGGGCCGGCCTTAGAAAATATTTTTAAATTACAATTATGTAATTCTACAATCTTCCAAACATTTATTATCTATTTTAATAATGAACCTCAGATAGTTCCATTTTCTCGAAAAAATCTCTATCTTCCTGACCATATCTTTGAAGGCTATTTTCACTTGCTTGTTCCTCAGGGTATAGATGAAAGGGTTCAACAGAGGGGCAACTGAAGTATTTAAAACAGCTACTTTCTTATTAAAAGTTGCTGCATCCTCCACAGAGGGATTTACAAACATGAAGATACAGCTTCCATAAGAAAGTGAGACCACAATAATGTGAGAGAAACATGTAGAAAATGCTTTTTTTCTTTGTTGAACAGAGGGGTTTCTCAGGATCGTCCCAATAATGTGTGTGTAGGAAAGAATCACAAGCATCAACGTGAAGATGAGGGTAACCGCAGCAACGACAAACTCAATCACTTCTATGAATTGTGCGTCTGAACAGGATAAATGCAGTAAGATAGTGTAGTCACAGCAGTAATGATTGATGATGTTGGATGCACAGAGAGGCAGCTGGAGAGTCATTATATAGGGCACAATCACAACCAGAAAACCAGGAACATAGGACAAGTTGAATGCAGAGTCTCTTGCTCATTAGAGTTTTGTAATGTAGGGGTTTGCAAATGGCAACGTAGCGATCATAGGACATGGCAGCTAATAGGTAAAATTCAGTTGCTCCCAGAATGACAGAAAAAAAGTACTGTGTGAAACAAGCAGCAAAGGAGATCGTCTTGTCTCCAGTTCCTATGTTGACTAGCATTTTGGGAACAAAGACAGAGGTAAAAGATATTTCCAGAACGGAAAAATTCCGGAGGAAGAAATACATACGAGTCTGGAGGCGATAATCGAGCAGGGTCAGAATGATGATGGTCAAGTTCCCCGTGACACTGAAGACATAAGCTAGCAGCAGAAAGAGGAAAAGCACAGCTTGAAGCTCGGCGTCATTCGTCAACCCAAGAAGAATGAACTCCGTCACTGATGTTTGGTTTCCCATCAGTAACTTCAGACAAATTAAGGTAAAAAGAATAATAATGGTTAAGGTTGGAATAAAACAAAAATTTCCAGATTATATTGAGGTACAAAATCAAGGTCAAAACCAATTGAAAGTAAAATTTAAAATTCTGAATCTTCCTCTACCCTTTATTACTAAAGTGATGTATCTTTTAATGAAAAAATTAACACATTTTCCTAATTTATTTCACAAATAACAAAGGTCCCAGTTCTGAGGGACATTTTCAATCATTTCTTCTAAATGGTATCAATATTTATTTCTCACCATTTTCCCACTTGTTTATATTTTTCTCCTTATTCTTTCTATCCTGATTTTCCTCTCTTTGTTACTGGATGCTGTCGCATGTGCGCAGACAAATCTAAAGCAAATTTAGAGAGTTTTATTTGAGATTTTATTTGAGATTTCTTAGATTAGCCTTTTAAGTCTCTGTTTATTAGCCAACAAAGTAAATATAATCCAATGTATGAAGGATAGGAATAAAATTGATCTTGGTTGTTTTCTTCTTTTTTGCTGTTTTGTATTATTTGCTTTTTTTCAACTTTCTCATTTTGAGTAATAGTTCTCTGTACCTACTGAAGTTCAAAGTCTGGATAGATTTTTCTCTTAATTCTTAATAAAATGTTTGTGATTCATATTACTTACAGTTCCTGGGTCATAGCAAGGGTTCGATAAATGCCATCACCATTTAATGTAGATATATGGATTAGTCCTTGGTGACATAGTACATCAAAACAATCTCAGTGATTGTGCTTTCTTCCTGCACACACGATCTGTCCATCAACACATTCCAGTTCCTTAAAAAGTCTGTTCAAGCTCGGTTCTCCATACAGTTTTACCTAACAATCCCTATTGACAATAATTGTTTCTCTTCTTCTTTATAAAACACTTACCATGACATAACACTGGGTCATAAAGTCAAATTATTTTCTAGTTATAACAAGTATGTATTTACTATTATCTGTCCAACTTGAGCATAAATAAATTGCCCACAAGAATAGGCTCCTATTCCTTTATATTCTTTATACAGAGGCCAGAAAATTGTACAGATGTGGTAAAAATTTTAATGCAAAACATATTTTTGGCTTATCTTCAGACTGATAGCCCTATTTTATTGAATACTAGAGAGTTTTTATGCAAATAGAAGCTCTAATTAGGTTTATGCATACAGTTCCTCAGAATTTTCTTTTAGTGTTTTCCATCAGACATGAAGAAATACTACTAAAAGAATGCTTTTTCCCACTCAAAAAAATCATACCATTCTTTTAATTTTAACAATCATTTCACTACATTTATTGGTGTATTTTCATATTCTAATACGTAACAAGTCGCACATTTTATATCTAATCAAGGTAAAAATTCCAGAAATATTTAATACAGAAAAAGGGCAGTTTTGCCAAGTGAGGAAGACTTATTGTCTAGTAAAATTATATCTGGAAAATTTTAGGGTTACTGAAATTATAACTTCAGCCAATTTGCACATTTGTAGAAAATTGTACATTTAAAGGCTATAACATGCTATGAAGCTATGCAATAATAGTATATTTAAAATTCTGTTACATTAACAAATAGTTAAATTAATGTACTAATAATGTAAATTTGTGTCAATTCACAAATTTTGGCTATCTATGTCTGAATATATTATCTTGACTACTTTATAATGAGTACAGATAAATAGGTGTGGGAAATTAAAAATCATGTACGAAAAATGAATTTTACAAAAATATTTTATTTTCAGAGAAATACTAGGACACAACTTCCACTATGACAAAATAGTTCATTAAATTGTAATATTACCACAGCAAGTTGAAATAAATATTGAGGATATAAACAATTGGTAATGATTTTCTCTTTCTACATAGAAATAAATAGTGTGTCAGATAATTTGAAGATATCAATGTAATCTTCTAGTATTAATTAAGACTTAAAATTCTAAATTTGAAAGTAATTAATCAAGCTATTGCATTCACTAAACACCATTAATATTTTGAAAGTTCCATTGTTCAAATAGTAATATTTTGACAAAGCAAAAACTTTGTAATTTATTCCCACATAACAGAAACACTTCACTGAATGAAAAAATAAATATGGGTTCAAAAATGAGAGTAGAAACAACATTTTTATGTTAGTAAGTGGTCTCATCATGTATTAAATAAAAGATGAACAAAGTGGTCATTTTTCTATAAGAAGAAAAATTTATATCGAACATTTCTTTCATCATAATAAAGGATGATACTCCTTTATAATAAAGATTAGTGCTATTAGTGCTATAGTTATATATGGTGATATAATAGATACTTGATCTAAACACCATTTATTTGGCCAAAAATATATTGTCTTCAAAGATTTACTGCTAGGTCACTGATAAAAAAAATAAGGTTTATGTGTTATTAAAAGGGCGTAGAAGAACTTCCCCAATCTTTTCTGGTTAACATTAGTTATGAACTCCTTCTCTCAAAAGAAAATCATCTCCACAATGAATTATATGTAACTCTCATGTTTAGCTTCTGTCTCCTACTGTGGTGGACCACAAAGCTTTAAGAAAGATCTGTTAGTTCATGGAGCATTGTTCTAGATTTCATTTAAGAGGAAAGCTAAGAAAGTTGAATCTGTGGGAAGATGAATGGGCATAGTGGAAAACCAGAAAATTTGTGATTTGAATTATTTTACCACTTTAAGCTTAATTCTGTGAGTCTGGTGTAACATTTTCTGCCTGAAAATACATATAAATGCTAAAATGTTATGTTTTGAATTTTTTACCTGCATTTGCTTAAATCAATCAAGCTTTTATTTAAAAAACATATGTATTCAGTTATGTCAACAAGCAACCATGAAAGGTAAACAAAACACTAAGACTATACATCTCTAGTTAAATGCAGCCGTCACCAACCCCTCCTACCTCAAGCAGGTGAATCAGTTCGTAGTTCCAAATCAGCTCCTTTTGTGGCTGAATTGGGCAATATAAAGGTTTAGGATCCAATGGGAAATGGTCCCTGGGCGATCAGTATTTGGCTACTTCAAAGTGCTCAGTCATGCCTTGCTTTCTGTCCCAACAGAGATGGGTCAAACTAGCAGGTAAGAAGAAAACAAAGGTGGTCCTCTTTTAGAGCATCTAAGCAGGTTGCAATCCCCTGCCAAGCCTTCCTTACCCTTCCATTCCTCTTAGAACTTATCCATCACTATTTTTCTTATTCATTTTGCTCTATGTGAGTGGATATCTTGCTATTCCTTGGTCACTAAAGCCCATTGCCAACTCAAAGACTTTGCACCTGCTGTTCTATCTTTCTGTGATGTTCTTTCTACAGACATCACGTGACTAGCTCCCTCTTGTCACTCGGATGTCAGAATAGGCATGCTTTAGGCGAAGCTTCCTTGACCCTGCCCTCCAGGACAGCCACTACTCAACCACTGTCTAACACCTTCACTCGCTTAGAATTTTATACATAGTAGATTTTTTTATTGTTCACGTCACTCCTAAATTTGATTATTTCTCTATTTGCTTATGTGTTTGTCTATCATCCTTACAGAATTGTAAGCTCCACCAGGTGAAGGACTTTATTTAATGCTGGATCTCTTGGACTTAACAAAAGTGACTAGCACATTTTTGGAATCCTATAAATATATATAAATTGAATCTTGATTTTTTACCTGATTCTTATTTTATATCAATTTTCTCCAGGCTTGAGGTATTCCGGTATATCTTGCCTTAATCTTTCATATGGGATTAAATGTCTTTGAGTGAACTATTCTTGTTCTTCAAAGCCATGCAAAGATACCTAAATACAGAAAAAGATAAAGTTGCCAAACCAAAAACAGTTTGAGCAAACTCCAAATAAATATTTCATTTATATCCAGTATTTCACATATACTGATCTGAAAGGCCCTCCTAACTGATCAGTTAGGAAATAGATCTCTCTATAACCTTTCCCATTCAAGGGATAACATTAAAGGAAATTTGTAATCCTTTCCTGAAGAAATTTCTGATTAATTTCTGACTAAATCATGCGGACAAACGTACAAATATCACAAACAAAATAGTTAATGGTTTTTAGAAGCAAGGTAAATGTGAGAAAAATGAAATGGAATGTCAGGATAATACACTTAAATACAATGTCACCTTTGTTGTTGTTTTCCTAACTGGATCCTTTTTAAAAAAAATTATGTAGTTGAATTCTAAATAAAGAATTATACAGATAATTCTTCTAATCTTTAATGTACAAGTATGAATCTTCAGTATAAATTTAATTTATTGATGAGAAATATATTTAACCAAATATATGTTTAAAATATCATCCACTCTTTAAGATAAATACTGTATAAATAACTATATAAAAATAAATAAATGTATAATATATAAACATTCAGTGTTTACATAATAAAGATATATATAAGATATATATAAAGATAAAGCATATGTATATACGCTAAATATATCTATGCCTCAAAATGATTATAAGCAATAAAAAATTCCTATATACAGAATAGAAATATTAAAAAATATTGTATGCAATACGAACTTCTTCCAGATAGCCACTAATTGCTTGCCTGACACCACATTCTTACACAAAAATTAATGTTTATGATTCCAATATTTTCTCAGGAAAAGAGGTCTATTTCACTCTAAAACCTCCCTTGATTCGTATATGCATAAGAACCATGCTTTCCTTCTTTGATATATTATCTCCTCATGTGACTTCTTTAGCAATTAATCTCATATTCTGAAATGATAAATGAATTGCTCTAATGATAACTAATCTGCCTATATTCTCCTGGCCCTTTCTCTCAATGTATGCCACATGGATGCCGCCAAACTTTCTCAAAGATCTTTTTCATTGAATTACTTTGCTGTTTGCTTCAACACCTGTATTCTTTGTAATGTGTTATATAAGAAATATCTACAAACTTCTCTGTATCCCTATGGAAGTTTTGGGCAGCTACCAGGTTCTTTATGACACATGGGGGTGTTTTTATACACGTAAATTCCCTACAAGAAGGACCTACAGCGTGATCTCTTTGCTCAGTAAATATTTGTTGAGGATTTATTTAAACCAAATTAGATTTCTAAATTAGATATTCTGTTTTATTGAGGTATAATTGATTTATAACAAATTGCATATATTTAAGACATACAGTCTGATGAGTTTTGAGATAGGTTATATACCTGTGAAAACTCCACCACAATCAAGATAATAAATATACCCATTGAACCCTAAAAATTTCCTCATACCCCTTTTTAATTTTACCCCCACATCCCACCTCATTCCCACACAAGAATTTATTTTTATAGCTATAAATTAAGGTACATTTCTAAGAATTTTACACAGGTTGAATCACATATTTTGTCTAATTTCTTTCACCCAGCATAATTATTATGAGGTTCATCTTGTTGTTCTGTGAATCAATTGTTCATTTCCTTTTTATTTCTGAGTATTTTTCCATTTTATGGATATACTATTACTTGTTTTAAACTTTTCTTAGGTGATGTACACTTGGGAATTTCTGTTTTGGACTATTACAAATAAAACAGCAATGAATATTTTTTACAAGTCTTTGTGCACACAGATGCTTTCTTTTTGGGGGGCAAATACTTAAAAGTGGAAGGACTGGGTTGTATGGTACGTGTATGTTTAACTTTTTAAAGAAACTGCAATTGTTTCCAACGTGGTCCTAACATTTTATATTATCTACTGCTATGTATTAGAGTTCCAATTTCTCCACATCCACACTGACACTTGGTATGGTCATCTTAATTTTAGTCATTCTATTGGGTTTGTAATGGTATTTAAGTGTTATTTTAATTTATATGTCCCGAAGGACTAAAGATGTCAAGCATCTTTTTGTGTGCTTATTTATTATGGGTATATCTTGTTCCGTGAGGTGTCTATTTAAACCTTATTTCCATTTATATTGGGTTATTTGTCTTATTGTTGGGCTGTAAAAGGTCTTCATATATATTAGAAAAAGTTTCTTGGTCTATTTTACAACTATTTTATTCAGTCTTCAAATTGTCTTTTTATTTTCGTTACAGTGTCTTTTAAGGAGTAAAAGGTTTTCTTTTTATAAAGTCCAATTGGTTTTTTAATTTTCCATGCTTTCTTGTATCTAAAGATATCTTTGCCTACTGAATATCAGCAAATACTCTTCAGAAGAGAAATAACCTGTTTTCCTCCAGAAGTTTATAGTTTTAACCCTTACGTTTAAATTTATGATCTATTTCAAGTTAATGTTTGTAAAAATGTGAGGTAAGGATCAGGTTTATTATTATTTTGTATATGACTAGAAATTGTTCTAACACCTTTTATTGAAATAATCATCCAATAATCCTTTCCCTATTTAATTGGCACTTTTTTGAAGGAGTTCTCCATCCTCGTTCCTCTTTTCCAAAATTGTTTCAGCTTTTCAAGGTCCTTTGAATTTCCATTAGAATTTTAGAATCATCTTGCCAAATTCTAAAATAAAAAGACTTGGTATTTTGATTAGAATTGCATTGAGTCTCTAGAACAATTTTTTGGAAGAACTGATATAACAATACTTAGTCTTCCAACCCAGGAACACAGTAGTAGATATGTGAATAGAAAAGGAAATAAAATTCTGCACTCATAGAGTTTATATTACCTATATTCACAGTGATGTGCATTTAAAGAAAAAAGTCATAAGTACATATATCCAAAGAAGGACACTAGCTTTATGTAAAACAGTTCATATGTACAACATTCCCTGGTTACCAGCCTCGTCACATGCTGTCATATCGACTGCTTCCCATCCTCCATTGTCCAGATCCCTGGACAGAGGTCTGTGACCTGTGACTACTCCACCACTTTCCTCTATCTGATACACTTGTTCTTCTTTCTCTCTCGTGTCATAAAGCCAATGAATTATCAAATATCTACTTTGTGATTTTTTTCATTCTTCCTTTTATTTTCATTCTCTCCCCTAGTGCTATAATATGGGGTTAACACCACACACTCATTGTGCTACATAATATCATAACTGGTCTCTCTGAAACAAGCCTATATTTTGTACCACACATCATCTCCATTCCTCTAATTTTAATGTTGTAATTTCCCTGCTTAAAAACAACCCCGTTAAACACGTACCATTTCTAATATATTTGCTGGCATCTGGATTCTTCTGTATTATGGAATAAACATACGTTTCATGTCTCTTTTGCCAATAGTTAACTTTGAATAGTTTAGCATCTAAAACTAGAAACCTCCAATCCTCTGAAAATGATATTTCTCAGGATAGCTTCCATACCACAACAATGTAGCAGGATGAGGGGTAAAATAGCTGATTTTTTTTCAACAGCTAGCATTATAATTCCTTTGAGTGAATGAACTTAAGAAGATAAGACATCAATTATGACAGAAGATAAAGTCCTAAGGATTTGGGTTGAAAATGGGTCAAGGAAGTGATTGATAAGTGAATCTGCAGTAGGAAATGAGTATGAAAATCACAATAACATCTCTAACCATCTCTGTGCTTTGGTTTCCTCATCTGTGTGGTGGAGATCATATGAGCACCTACCTCATGGTTTAGCATGATGAATAAGCTTTAGAACAGAGCTTGGCATAATCAGTGCTCTCTATGTGTGAAGTTCTAATCTTCCCCTCTGAGCCTGCTCTCACTGAGTAGATAAGTTCACTAAGAAGGGATTTATCGGCTTTGCAGCTGTGCAGTTCAGTGCTATTCAGAAGGAAAAGGGATAGAGGACTTAATGTTTACCAATTGCCAAATCTAATTTCTCCAATTCAGCATTACAAGCATAAAGAAAGATATTCAGACTTTTCTTTCTTTTGCCTATTTTCCCCAACTGTTTCAGGGCATTACCATTTTTTCTTTTCTAGTTTTTAAATATAGTATATAGTAAATGTTATGTATAGCTATTATTAATCACCTTTTTATTATAAACCTCAGTGAATAGATGTTTTTTATTTTCTAAAGGGTAATTTATAGGGACTATACTTAGAATAGTGCTATCTGAGAGCTAATGGGGTTGTTAGAATTATTTCCTAACTGAAGCTATAGTTCGTGCTGTGATCGATACAATATTCAGATCCAGAATGTAAAAGGGACCAAGTAAGAGATATAAAAAAAAATACTGAAGCTTGAGGATGGAGTTAATATTCAGAGGGACAGACAGATGAAGGCAGAGAGATTTCATTAAATTAAGTGGGTGATAACAAAGGCAAGTACGAGAAATTGTCTCTGTTACAATACATGGTTAACATTTGTAGCTTCTCTGTACCAAGCTTCATAGTGTGGACAATTTTAGTCAGAGTCAAGGATGGGTTTGACAAGGCTATTCTTAATTTCATTACCTGGAATTATTTATGCATCTTTTATAATTTTGCCATTTATACATAACAAATCTCCCCTAAACTTAGTGCCTTAAAACAACAAGCATTTATTTTTGCTCATGAGTCTATGGTTCAGCGAGGCAGGTCTGCTGATCTGGACTGGGTTCTCCCACATTTGGGGGAATCAATTGGCTGTAAGCTGGTCTAGAATGGCCTCGGTTGGGATGAATGGGCTCTGCTTCAGTAGATCTTTCTGCTTCCAGCAGGCTAGCCTTGTCTTGTTCTCATGAGAATCATGTGGGTGCAAGAGAGAGCGGATCTATTCCATTTCTTTCTCCTAGCTTCTGATGGTTGTCAACAATCCTAGGTCTTCCTGGCTTGTACCTGCAAAACTCCAGCTTCTGCCTCCATCTTCATATGGCTGTCTTTCCTACAGGTCTGTGTATCTCAGTGTCTCTAAATCTCTCTCTCTTTATATAATGACACTAGACATTGAATTTATGGCCCACCCTAACCTAGAATAACCTCATCTCAAACTGATTACATCTATAATGCCCTATTTCCAAATAAGGTCACATTCACATGTACTCCGGGTTAGGACTTCAACATATCTCTTTGAGAAGACACAATTCAGTCCACTACAATGATCATATATAGTTTATGGAAAGTGCTTAAGAGAAATCAAATACCCTGATTATCCTTAGAAACACAAGCCTCTAAATTCATAAAATACATCAAAGCCCTGGGCTGGTCCCGTGGCTTAGGTGTTAAGTGCACGTGCTCCACTGCTGGCGGCCCGGGTTCGGATTCCGGGCATGCACCGACTCACTGCTTCTCCAGCCATGCTGAGGCCGCGTCCCACATACAGCAACTAGAAGGAAGTGCAGCTATGACATACAATTATCTACTGGGGCTTTGGGGGGAAAAAAAAAAGAAATACATCAAAGCCCAATCTATTAACAAGTGCATAAGAAAAAGAGAAAATGCCAATTAACCTGCAGACTAACTAAGCTTCCTTCTTTCTTTTTGCCCTCCACTATCTGCATTCCCTTGTCAAGAACAAGGCATGCTTCTTTTTCACCATAAATTTAAATTTCTTTTGCAAATACGCCTATGAAGATTCCTAATCCATCTCCCAACTACTTTGCCATTTATAAAACATACCTTATTATTTATTGTTGTCAGATTTTTGTAGCATATAATTGAAGAACCTTCTCCTTTATAGATGATCTAAGTGAGTCTCAGATAGCTGATATCTTGACCAAGGTCACTAGGATAGTTAATAAAAGAATAAAAAATAGCATCTAGGTTTTTAGTTTTATTTTATTTTCAGATTTCACTAGTTTTATTTTTTTCTTCCCATTTTATTGAAATATAAGTAACATAAAACACTGGATAAGTTTATGATTTACTGTATAATGTCTTGACATACATATATAGTGAAAAGGTTACCTCTATAAGCTTAGTTAACATCCATTGCCTCATATAGTTAAGTTTTTTTTTTTCCGTTTGATGAGAACTTTTAGGATTTATTCAGTGAGCAACTTTTGAATAATCCAGACAGCAGTGTTAACTATAGTAATCATGTTGTACATTGCATCCTCAGTACTTATTTATCTTATAAGTCGAGTTTTGTACATTTTGACCCCCTTGACCCTATTCCGCCACCCCTACGCCCTGCCTCTGGCAACCACAAATCTGATCTCTTTTTCTATGAGTTTTTTTTAGATTCCACATATAAGTGACATCATACAGTATTTGTCTTTATCTGTCTGACTTATTTCACTTAGTGTAATGCCCTCAAGGTCCATCTATGTCATAAGTGTGAAGATTTCCTTCTTTTCTATGGCTGAATAGTACTTCATTGTGTGTGTGTATTTATTTACTTACATCACATTTTCTTCATCCATGCATCTGTATATGGACACACCTAGATTGTTTCCACAGCTTCGCTGTTGTAAATAATGCTGCAATAAACATGGGGGTGCACATATGTCTTCCATATAATGATTTCATTTCCTTTGGATAGATACCCAGAAATAGAATTGCTGATCTATATGATAGTTCTATTTTTAATTTTTTGAGGATGCCCCATACTGTTCTCCATAGTGGCTGTATCAATTTACATTCCAACCAACAGTGCACAAGGGTGCCCTTGTCTTCACATTCTCAGCAGAATTTGTTATTGCTTGTGTTTTTGACAGTGGCCATTCTAACAGGTATAAGGTGATATCTCCTTGTGGTTTTGATCTCATTTCCCTAATAATTAGTGACACTGAATACACTTTCATGTACTTGTTGGCCATTTGACAGGTACATCTTATTTGGAAAAATGTCTATTCATGTTCTTTGCCCATTTTTGATTTGAATTACTTGGGGATTTTTCCTATTCAGTTATATAAGTTCTTTATACAATTTAGATATTAACCCCTTATCACATACATGTTTTGCAAATATTTTCTCCCATTCCGTAGGTTTCCTTTTCATTCTGTTGATTGTTTCTTTTGCTGTGCAGAAGCTTCTTAGTGTGATGTAGTTCCACTTGCTTATTTTTATTTTGTTGTCTTGCTTTAGATATCATATCCAAAAATCATTGCCAAGACCAATGTCAAGAAGATTTTTCTCTATGTTTTCTTCTAGGAGTTTTATGGTTTCAAGGTTTTACATTTAAGTCTTTAATTCATTTTGACTTAATTTTAGTGAGCGGTGTAAGATGGGGGTCTAGTTTCATTCTTTTACATGTGAATATACAATTTTCCCAGCAATATTTATTGAAGAGATCACCTTTTCTCCATTGAATATTCTTGGCTCCCTTGTCTAGCATTAGTTGATGTACATCCATCAAGGTTTTTAAAAACTAAGATTAGTGTTTGTCTCACTATATGTTTGATTTTGCTTTATATATATATGGTTTCTGTCCACACTAAGATTTCAAAAGTTGATTGAACAAATTATGATATTTTTTTATTCTGTCAGACATTTCTCCACATATTTGCCAATGGTTGTAAATAAAGAAAATACATCCAACTAATCTGAAAATAAAATACCATTATATTTTTTAAGGCCAGATGCAAAGGCCCTTTTTAAAATTGTTTCTGCACCCCCTCCAGAGGCCCCAAATACACACTCACAGAAGGTTATTCACATCTAACTTATGATGAAGAGGAGGTTTTGTATCTATGTATCAATATATTTCATATATACGTCTATAAAATTCTTGCCTCTATATTCAACATGTTCCTTCCATAAGGCTCCGTATGAAGTACTTTGACTGAACTTATAAATAAATTCAGTCAAGTGACATTTTTTTCCTGATTTGATTTTTATCCATTAGAATTCTTCATTGGAAAAAAAAGAAATCTAAAACTGTCTCTTGAAGATTTTCACAGGAAAAATATTTAAAATATATTAAGAAGCAGACCACATATAAAATGAGAAGGGAAATGCAAGAGTAAGCAGCAGTCAGGACCACAGTGAAAATCCAACTTAATACTCCAGAATCAGTTGTGTAGACACACTTTTGTGGCCACAACTAAAACCTGGATGTCACAGCTTAAGCTGGCACCCCTAGCACTGGACACTGGGAATCGCCACTGCCACTGAAGGTTCCACTGCCCCTGGAGGCTGGGAGCCACTGAGTTCATCCCCACTGTCCCCATTTCTTGACATCGCTAAATCTCAATTCAAAATCTGATCAGGTGAGCCTAAGTTACATGCCTACAAACTACCTGTAAGGAGTCTGGTAAAATATATTTTCATGGGAAATTTTTCCTGCCTTCCTCTAAGACTCACAAAATGAAGAGTTGAAAGGCTACGCGGCCCATAAATAATCACTGTCCCCTCCTTTCTGAATACATTAAGTTGTAATAACAAAATGAAAACTCACATGACTTTGCCACAAACCTGTACAGAAATGGTAGTTCATGGAGGATACATAAATTTTTTCTGAGTATTGGATTCTGCATTCAAATTAGTGATTATCTGACTGCCAAGTCTGTGAGTTTCATTCCACAATGAATCATGGTTTTATGTAAATTTTACCCTCTCAACTACCTGAAAATTGCTGTTAAAATCCTAAGAAGTAATAGCTGATTAAAAAAAATTAATAGCTTATTTAGTCAATGATCAAAGAAGTCTAGAATCTTGTAAGCAAATATTAATACTAATGCAATTTTATTAAATAACCTCATTTAAACCAGCAACTCATATAAAGACTTAGCACCATGACTTCTTGGCAACTACAAATCTTCACCTTTCTAATATATCTTTTAAAAAGTCACTTAAAACACATTACAAGATTGATCTTTGCATCACATTAGCTGCAGAATATATAGAGGTTTGTGGTTGATATTTTCATTTATGCATCATAACTTTTTCCATCCATCTGAGCCCTAGAAGGCTGGCCTTTATATACTGCATCAACAGATATTCTTGCCCTCTGTCTCAAAATTGGTTTGATCAAGAACAGGCACCAGCAGTAGATTTGAGAAAGTCAGTGCAGAAGAAGGCTGGGATGGCAGTGTTCCAGAACAGAGCTCCTGGTGGGTGGCTTTTTCCTATAGTTTTAGCATCCTCTAGGTTCCAGTTAACACTTCTTCTCCTTGCACTTTCAGGTCAAAAGATGGAATTTCCATTATGAGCTGTGTGACAATTATCTAACCCCACCCCCCAATTTGTCAATAGTCTGCTCATTGATTCTCTCAATTATTCCAAATTGAGATTACTATCTGTTTCTTGATGGGACTCTGACTGAGACACTGAGATCCATCCATCATAGTAAGTAACTCTGAAAATTTAGGAAAAAATCTTCTACTTCTTTTAAGCTTTTGTTCAAGGGTTCCACTGTCCCTACTTTGTTTAGAAAAACTCTACACAACAGGACTCAAAACACATCAAACTTATGCAAAACTTTTCGAGTGATTGTCCTCTTGACTGCCCCCTTGACTTTGTTGTTCCTGAGACTATATATGATGGGGTTTAACATAGGAGTGATGACAGTGTAGGACAATGACACTAGCTTCTGGTTCCCAGGGGACTGCTTGGATTTGGGTCGTAGGTAGGTCAAGCTGGCTGTTCCATAGAAAAGGGATACCACAATGAGGTGAGATGAACAAGTGGAGAATGCCTTCTGCCGGCCAGTAGCAGAGGGCATCCTCAGGATGGTTGTGATAATGCGGGTGTAGGAGACCAAAATGAGAGAAAAGGGAAACATAATAAACAGCAGTGTAGAAGCAAGTGCTTGTATTTCGTACATGGTTGTATCCTGAGTGACTAGTTTCAACACTGGGGGACCATCACAAAAAAAGTGGTCTACGGTGTTTGGTCCACAGAAAGGAAGGGCCATCATCCAAGCTGTCTGTAGCATAGAGACAGGAACACCAGACATCCAAGAGACTATGACCATCCACCAGCATAGGGACCTACTCATTATGACTGAATACCGGAGGGGATTGCAGATGGCCACAAAGCGATCGTAAGCCATCATAGAGAGGAGGAAAGATTCAGAGCTGCCAAAGAAGAAGAAGAAGTACATCTGGGTACCACAGCCCACAAAAGAGATGATTTTCCTTGCGGACACTAGATCTACCAGCATCTTCGGCACCATGACCAAGGTGAAACAGACTTCAAGAAGTGACAGGTTTCGAAGAAAGAAGTACATGGGTGTGTGAAGAGCAGGATCCACACTCGTAACTGTGACAATAAGGAAGTTGCCCAATAATGTGACTGTATAGATGACCAGGAACAAAACAAAAAGAGAAACTTGCATCTCAGTGTTGTTTGTAAAGCCAAGAAGAATAAATTCAGTGACTCTGGTGTGATTTTCACAAGTCATATCTTAGACTATTTTCTCTCTTAGAATCAGAGTATGTGCATCAAAGGATCGTCCTTAAATATAGATATAATCTCAAAAAATCAGTAAAATGCATAAATGCATCTCTATTCCCATTTGTCTTAGCATTCTATTTTTCTGAAGTATAGAGAATGTTTACAATAAGATAAAATCAAGAGAAAAGAAATATTATGCATGAACACTACTAATCGCCTACCTCCAAGGTACAGTTTTTCTTTCATCAGTGGTCATAGCCTGCAGATCATATTCTTCATCAGAGGCATGCTATTTTTCAGAATTAAAAAGAAAGAGTTTATGCAGATAATAATTAAAATAGAATCATCTAGTAGTTTTTAAAAATATACACAGGTTGCAAAAAGGTAAATTATGAGCTAGTTGGACTTTTCTAATCTTTGAGTATTTAAATGACATGTTTCTACTAAATGGAATGCATTTTACACTATTCCATCTGATATATATGTACATATATATGTTTATATATACAAATATATGCTCACACACATATATATATGTATATTCGAGTGAAACTGAGTAAATAAGCATAAGCAAACAAATATGTAATCATAATATATGCCTATGATTTTGGTGCTTTTCTGTAGTCTTCATGAGACTGCTAATTTATGTGATTTTTGATATGGTCTCTTGAGCCATAATTTCACTTCACTGGGCCCCCATTTCTTATTATTCACATAAGTCTAGTCATATCATTTGAGTTGGGCTTAAAAATAAATTTCTGAACAAATATGACTTTCAATAGAGAAGTCCTCCCAACACTCTTTTCAACTCCCAACCATCAAAATAGTTCTGCTTCCCAATGTTTTGTGAGGCTGTTAAATTAACGTTTGCTAAGTAAAGCCCGGTGGTGTAGGATGATGAGCTGTGATTTAACAAAAGACCACAAGAGAAACTGAAATAGAGAAGTTTATTACTCACCAGTCCTGGGGGAGGTCCATAGCACACCTTGAGGGACCCTGGGGGAAGTCCAGGCAGGGTGCAGGCAGAGAGAGAAGGGCAGGACCTGGGGCACGTGCCTTTATTAGGGGCCAAGGGTGGAGTACTTTCGGACTCCCTGGCTATGGTTTTGGTTTGGTCTCTTTGGTTTGGTTAATTAAAACCAAAGAGAGAGGGGTTTTGGTACATTTCCCCGAGGGATTATATAAGAGGCTCCAAAAGGAAGGCCCTGGGAGGCAGGGGAGACGGTTTATCACAAGAGCAGTTGGGGGAGTCATATCAGGAACTTAACATTCACTTGTGACTCTGTGGGCTGTTATCTAGGGTATGCACTCATGGGAGGGGTTAATGTCAGTTCAAGTCCCTTGCAGGCCACTTGGCCACAAAAAACGGACAATGAATCAGCAATATTTTGTAGTAGTTGAGCTAAACTCTCAGCACTGTCAATCTTCTCCAAAACGGCATGGTCAGAAGTGGGAGCTAGTCACTTACTGTTGTGTGTCCACTAAAACTCCAGTCATAAAAGTACTGATTCAACTATTATGAACTTAAACATTAATCTTATTTAAACTAAAAATATTTTAACCAAACTAGAATTATATAAATATTTTCTTTACAGGTCTTATTTAGCAACAGCGTATCAAACATTAGGAATGACAGAAACATTTGTTGGAATACCAATTATTCATAATGTTACCTTGGAGCTGAGCTGAATGATATTTCATTTTTTTCAAATATTGGTGTTAGGTAAATATTGACTCAATTATTTTATTATATATTCTTCAAAATCATAAAAAATTTATTTTACAGTCAAAATTATATTTAAAATAGATAACCCCTCTGAAAGTAAGGAGCTGAAAACATACAGCCTATAGATTTATTCTGAAATGAGTGGCCCGTTTGAAGAATTCTATATTTAATTCTACTCTAAAGATACGTACTTTGGTAATATCTCACCTGTCTATTTTGCTTACTGTAGGTCTCAAACCAATATCTTCAATAGCATAAGGAAAGGAACTCTGGTGGTCCCAGGCTGTTGTGTCCCTAGAAATTCCAGAATAATAGGTAACAGACTTGACAGTGATCGTGACCATTACCCTCTCACCACTATTATAAAACCTGCTTCAATACCATTCTCATCATCAGTAATAGCAACAACGTTATTCCTGGTATATTTAACAAAACTTATAAAAAGCTTCATATGCATTATCATGCTCACTAGCATTTTGCAACAAGTATTAACTTCTTCTGAGTCTAAAAATACTCTATCTTTTGTCTTGATAAAAAAAAAAGAATATGAGAGTTGATGAGCGTATCAAGATTTTATAATACCCTAACGGTTTTTCATGTATCCCTAAAATGGCTCAACCACCACTGCCTCTCAGAATTCTGATGTTGATGTGGCAGAAAGCAATACTGGGTTGAATGGCTGATCCTTGAGTAATCACTGTCTATAGTGCACCGTCATGGTCTCTACTGTGAAATATGAATAAATTTACCCAAGAAAAATTGTCAGTGTTTCGATTTTTTGAGAGTGTGGCACACTTTCTACTTTGCCTTCGTACATCAAAATTCAATAAAAGTTTGAGGAACTAGATGTTAATAGTGTCACAGAATGTACCTCCAAATATCCCTCTCAGTCTTTCTATATCCTAAAAAACCTCCTGATTACATTGCATGCATCCTCTAAAAAAGGAGATTCACCAGCAGTGACATTGCAATCACGACCACAGATCTAGACTGATGTCTTTTTTAAAAACTTGCAAACTGAGGTTGAGTTGCTGTGATTGCTACATAGCTCTAGAGAATGTACTATTTTTCTTGTTGCATGGCATTTTGATAATTTAGTGACATTTGCTTAAGTCCACTACTTTAATTGGCTATGTCCTAATGAGGCCAAAGATTTTTTTCACCTCCCACTAAGCTGGCCAACTTCAACTTTTTCTGAAAAAATAGACTTTATCTCTACTGCCAGTTTTCTCACAAATATATGTTTTTTCATGAAATGGTTATAGGTCAATGCATTACATAGGCATATTTGGAGCACAACTTGAAGCTGAAATCATCATTAAATTTCTCAAACTGGAACAGCACTTCTAACAATCCACAGTATAAATTAGTAAAAATTGGAGAGCAAACAACCTCAGTATTTCAATTGAAAATGCTTTGTATGGTTAAAACCCACAGCATTTCTTACATTTACAACTGTCATTTTCTTAGTACTCTTTTCCTTAACATTCTATAGCTTTCTAGACAGAACAAGGGCCCTATTGTTTTTTGTTTTCCTATATTTCAATAAAGCATAAGGTTACTCCTTTTTCCATAAATAAAGTCCCATATTTATTTTTCTTAAAATGTTTCTTTATACACAGAAGCATAGGTAAAACCAAGTTTTTTAAAAATTAAGGAACAAAATAAATCATAAAGAAATATCTGGATATATCTTACCAAATAAATCCTCATATTTCTTTTTTAATCAGAAGGTTAGTGATTTTTTTAAAAGATAAGTAATAGTTTGTGAGAGTTGTTAACTGATCTTGAAATCTGTCAATTATCTCAAATCTTCAGAATCAAGCAAATATCTTAGGCAGACTAACCTGCTTTGCATTGACACTAAATGGTTGATATATTTTAGTAATAATATTTAAAAGTCTGACAGGCCTTGGGGAAATCATCCCAGGGACATTAGAAGAGACTACTGTTAATTAAACAACCATTTTAATCTCACAGGGGAGAATACAGAATTTTCACGGAACTGGCTATATTTTCTTTGTCTTAATGACTAGAATTCAATGAGTATTTCTCAATAATAGATGTTTTGCGGTGGGTCTGTTGGGCACACTGGTGAAGTCCCTTGGGATTACAGCTATTAATTGTCCAAGACTATGTGAGGAATATAAATTTTAGTTTTCCCTGCAAAATTTTTGTACTTATCAGATAATTTTTGATCCAATACAGATAAGAGAAATATGTACCATGCCCTTAAAACTTACATGATTTTAAATCTCATTTTTAATTTATTTTTAAAAGTTTATCACTTCATACATATATTTTCCTAATAATAATCTTTTTAAATGAGTAAGCACATCAAGATAGGCTGATAATTGGCTGTATTTTATTGTTGTCTTATACCTTAAATAGTCTGGCTACTGATTTGTTGTACTATGAGAACATTCTAAAGAGTACCATATTCGTATGTTGTTTCATGGACGCAGAACCTTATATCCAACCCAGTCAATGCCATAAAGAAGTAAGTGATTTTTCTTTCTTTTTTAATCCTTGGAACGTTTCATCCTTGGATTTTCTGAGACTGTTTAAATTTAGTAGGTAGGAACATAACATTATTCTTTGAAGTGTTTTGTAATGAGATAATAAAGCTCTGGAAATCACTTTCTTTATTTTATTATAACAGATTTGTTGTAGAACCAACTCATGAATAAATATAAATTTCAAACAGTTATAAATTAGCACAATGGGAATGATTCCAAAAAATTCTAATGAAATCTTTGGAGGGCAAAAAGCCTTGAAAAGGCCCCGGGGGGGTTTAAGGTTAACCTATGCCTGAGCAGGACACATGAGCATACCGGCCCTGATATCAGTTCCCCTGTATTAAACCCAGCATATATGAAGCTAAACCAAAAGCACTCATCCTCTTTCCCTGTTTCTCTAAGTTACATTCACATGTAGATATTGGTTGTTTTACAAACTGTTAAAAGCCCAGGTGGCCTCAAGCTGGGCTCACACTGATGTTTTGGCTAATTACCAGTTCTTGAGGTTTGTTACAGGGAAGCTGATATCAAGAAGCTAAAGCTTCTCAGGCCTCAACTCCTTGGCTTCCTGGTGCCTGAATCCACCATCCACCAGGGAGACTCAGACAGTTGAAGGACACTCATTTGCGATTCCCTTGTCTTGCCCTCCTCCTTCCTGCCAGCAGCCTCACAAGACCAAACGCAGGCTGGTGGGAAAGTGCTGGCCAGCAAGGCCACAGGCTCCCCCTCCCTACAAGCAGCCACATTCTTCACAAACTTTAAAACCCCTTGTCTCCCAACTTTCAGGGAGAGGGAACAAATTTGAGAGCTCTCTTCTCCCAGCTGACATCACCCGAAATAAAAACCCTTTCATTGCCGTAAGCCTGGCGTCCTAGTTTTATTTGGCCCCTCTTGTGTGGCGGGTAAAGAACCTGGATATGTATCCATAAACAATAACAAATAACTACATATGAAACGTCATGACTTCCTAATTTACCTCTTTCTGGGAAACAAACAGGGAAACTTCTTACATTTAGGAAAATTAAAGGAAAATTCCTTAATCCTTATTTTCCAAGTAAGTTAAATAACAATGGCAAAATTGTTTAAAATCTCTTTCCTTTTTAAAATCTTCAACTGGACACATCTATCTTTAAAATAAGTAAAACAAATCTATAACCATTTCAAAGGAAAATTTATAACATAAAATATAGTTGATATATCTGAATTCATACCTGTACCAACTAAATCACTAATCACCATACTTTAGGATATATTTGTATAACTGAACAAGAAAAATCAAGTGAAAAAGTGGTGCATTGCTGAATCACGTATCAGGCTTTTGTTTTATTTTCAAAAATTGTAAAAGGAAGTTTTATAAGATCTCAACAAGAAGACTATGAAAATCCCCTTATCTGAAGATGAGGTAAACTTCAATGGAGTTATGTCTGCATTATCGGTTCCTAAATGAATATCACCCACTCCTCCACACATAAATTTTCAGAAAAAATACAGCTCGCTGTGTGGTGTTCAATTGCCGCTCTGGAGTAGTCAACCTCCTTATCAAACAGTTCCTACAGACAGATTGTACAATGCATTCACTGACTATGTGCACCAACTATATGGCACTGACTGCCAACTTGTGGGTAGCTCATCTTCATTATTTTGGCTGAAAATTTTTTATGTTGTTATAATTTTGGATTTGCCTGGAAACAAATTAATGATTCTTTTCTTATAAATATTTTGGTTCATCTGCTCAGTGGCAGGCACTATGCTAAGTAGTAGGATTGAAAGGTAAAATAAACACAGATCTTCATCTCAAAAAGGTTACATTGTTTGTAATTTTCATTTGATGAAATTCATTTTGAGGGTGTAAAGAATGAAGACATATCAGCAAGAGTTGAGTGGCTCATGAAAATAGACAAAATATGACCTTACATTGGCCTAGAATCTGGACCACAGATTTCAGTTTCATAATTTAAATGTGTGAATTAATTCAGAGGATATCAAACACTTTGGGAACGGTGAACACAAATTAAATTCATCCAAATGTGGCATGTAACGTGAAAAGTACATAAAATCTAAAGGTATGTAAAATACTATTTAAGACCTTTAAACCAAGGGATGTATCTTTTTAAGAACTTTAATAGCCTCGTCTACTAACTTGGAAGTTACCTTTTGGAAATCATGTCATTTGGGGGAATTAAAATAATATTTAGAAAATTTCTTTAAAAAATAAAATAAAAAAAACTGCATGAATTTTTGAGATTTTTCATACATACTTTGGACATTCTTGTTGAACAGCCATTTTATGAGAATAGTGAACATCTCTTTTAACACATCAGAATATTTTTCTAAACATCAAAAAAACAAACAATCTGATTAAAAAATGCACTGTAGAAATGAATAGATGTTTTTCCGAAGAGGATATACAGATGGGCAACAGGCATATTAAAAGATATTCAATACCATTAATCATCAGGGAAACGCAAATCAGAACCACAGTGAGATATCACCTCAGACGTGTCAGAATGGCTCTCATCAAAAAAGACAACAAATGACACGTGTTGGTGAGGATATGGAGAAAGGGGAATCCTTGTGCCCTGTTGGTGGGAATGTAAATTGGTGCAGACACTGGAAAACAGTTTGGAGAGTCCTCGAGAAATTAAAAATAGAACTACCATAAAATCCAGCAATTCCACTTCTGGGTATTACTCAAAGAAAATGAAAACATCACAGTCATATCTTATTTTGTTATGTTTCATTTGTCTGAGCTTCACAGATACTGCATTTTTTACAAATTAACGGTTTCTGATAACCCTGCTTCAAGCAAGTTTATCAGCGTCATTTATCCAACAGCATTTGCTCGCTTCATTTCTGTGTCACATTTTGGTAATTCTCATGATATTTCAAACATCTTCATTATTATTACATTGTTATGGTGATCTCTGATCAGTGATCTTTGATGTTACTATGGTAATTACTTTGGGGTTCCACGAACCGCGCCGTGTAAGATGGAGAACTTAATTGATAAATGTTGTGTATGTTCCAACTGCTCCACCAACCAGCATTTCCCCATTTCTCTCTCTCCTCGGGCCTCCCTATTGCCTGAGACATGACAATATCGAAATTAGGCCAATTAATAACCCTACAATGGCCTCTAAGTGTTCAACTGAAAGGAAGTGTCATGTACCTCTGACTTTAAATCAAAAGCTAGAAATGATTAAGCTGAGTGAGGAAGGCATGTCAAAAGCTGAAACAGGCCAAAAGCTAGTTCACCAAGTTGAAAATGCAAATGAAAAGTTCTTGAAGGAAATCAAAAGTGATACTCCAGTAACACATGAATGATAAGAAATGATAAGAAAGAGAAACAGCCTTATTGCTGTAATAGAGAAGGTTCTAGAGGACTGGATAAAATATCAAATCAGCCACAACATTCCCTTAAGCCAAAACCTAATCCAGAGTAAGATCTTAGCTCTCTTTAATTCTACGAAGGCTGAGAGAGGTGAGGAAGCTGCAGAAGAAAAGTTAGAAGTTAGTAGAGGTTGGGTCATGAGGTGTAAGGAAAGAAGCCATCTCCATAACACAAAGGTGCAAGACGAAGCAGAAACTGCTGATGTACAGGCTGCAGCAAGTTATCCAGAAGACCAGCTAAGAGAATTAATGAAAGTGGCTACATTAAATGAAAGATTTTCAATACAGAAGAAACATCCTAGTATTGGAAGCAGATACCATCTAGGACTTTCATAGCTAAAGAAGAGAAGTCGATGCCTGGCTTCAAAGCTTCAAGGGACAGGCTGACTCTCTTGCTGGGGCTACTGCAGCTGGTGACTTTAAGTTGAAGCCAATGCTCATTTACCATTCTGAATTTCTTAGAGCCCTTAAGAATTATGCTAACTCTACTCTGCCTGTGCTCTATACATAGAACAACAAAGTCTGGATGACAGCACATGCATTTACAATTGGTTAACCGTATATCTTAAGCCCACTGTTGAGACGTACTGCTCAGAAAAAAAAAAAGATCCTTTTCAAAATATTACTGCTCTTTGACAATGCCCCTGGTTACCCAAGGGCTCTGACAGAGATATACAATGAAATTAAGGTTTTCTTGCCTTTACCACAACATTTATTCTGCAGCCCATGGCTCAAGGAATCATTTTGACTTTCAAGTCTTATTATTTAAGAAATATATTTCATAAGGCTATAGCTGCCATAGATAATGATTCCTTCAATTGATCTGGGCAAAGTAAATTGGAAACGTCCTAGAAAGGATTTACCCTTCTAGATGTCATTAAGAATATTTGTGATACATGGCAAGAAGTCAAAATATCAACGTTAACAGGAGTTTGGAAAAAGTTGATCCCAACCCTCATTGATGACTTAGGGAGTTCATCACTTCAGCGAAGGAAGTAACTGCAGATGTGTTGGAAATAGCAAGAGAACTGGAATTAGAAGTAGAGCCTGAAGATGTGACTGAATTGCTGCAATTTCATGATAAAACTTTAATGGATAAGGAGTTACTTCTTATGAATGAGCAAACGAAATGGATTCTTGAGATAAAATCTACTCCTGGTGAAGATACTTTGTAGATTATTGAAATGATAACAAAGGATACAGGATATTACATAAACTTAGTTGATAAAACAGTAGCAGGGTTTGAGAGACTGACTCCAATTTTGAAAGAAGTTCTGCTATGGGTAAAATGCTGGCAAATAGCATCAAATGCTACAGAGAAATCATTCCTGAAAGGAAGAGTCAATCAATGCAGTGATGGCTGTCATATTTTAAGAAATTGCCATGTCACCTCAACTTTCAGCAACCACCACCCTGATCAGTCAGCAGTCGTCAACATAGGGTCAATACCCTCTGTCAGCAAAAAGATTACAACTCACTATAGGCTCAGATGATGGTTAGCATTTTTTAGCAATAACCTATTATTTAATTAAGATACCTACATAGTTTTTTTACATAATGTTATTGCACGCTTAATAGACTACAGTGTAGTGTAAACATAACTTTTATATGCACTGGAAACCAAAAAATTTGTGTGACTCACTTTAGTGTGATATTTGCTTTATTGCAGTGGTCTGGAACCGAATCCACAATATCTCTGAAGTATGCCTGTAATTCAAAAAGATGTATGCACCACTATTTTCCTTGCAGCATTATTTATAATAGCCAACATATGGAAGCAACCTTATTTTCCATAGATAGAGTAATTACTAATGAAGATATAGAGATGTAGTATATATATGTATAATGGAATATTACTCATCCATAAAAAAGAATGAGATCTGCCATTTGCAACAACACAAATGGATCTATAAAGTATTATGCTAAGTGAAATCAGTCAGACACAGAAATAAAAATATTGTATGATTCACTTATATGTGGAATCTGAAAGACAAAACAAATGAACAAACAAAACAGAAACAGACTCATAGATACAGAGAACAAACTGGTGGCTGCCAGAAAAGAGGGAGGTGGGGAGCTGTGCAAAATAGGTGATGGGGATTAAGAGGTACAAAATTCCAGTTATAAAATAAATAAGTCACCAGGATGTAATATACACTATATGGAATATAATCAATAATACAGTAACAACTTTGTATAATGACAGATGGTTACTAGACTTATCATGGAAATCATTTTGTAATGTATATAAATGTTGAATCACTGTGTTGTACATCTGTAACTAACATAATATTGTATGACAACTATGCATCAATAAAATAATAAATAAAACAGGGGCCAGCCCCATGGCCTAGTAGTTAAGTTTGGCATGGTACACTTTGGTGGCCCAGGTTCATGTGTTCAGTTTCTGGGCACAGACCTACACCACTCATCAGCCATGCTGTGGAGGTGACACACATACAATATAGAGGAAGACTGGCAACAGATGTTGGCTCTGGTTCAGTCTTGCTCACACACACACACACAAAATTCATTAAACATAGATAAATAAATAAAATGAAATAGAATATTTTTGTCTTCTGACCATAGTATCTCTGTTTCTTAGACAGCAATAAATCAACAATTCAACAATTACTGTACCATTTCTCTTCTGATCCATTTGTTATAAACAATAAATTAAATCATAACTACAAATAGGAAAGACAGTTGCATACAGGAAAACTGCAAATAAAAATGTCTTGGATGTTTATTGATATCCTATTATTTATTCCCTAGATATATGATCTTAAGGTAATTAGCATTCTCTTACTTTTAAGCAAAATGGTGAATATTCCTTTACAGAAAAACGTTGAGAATTAATGTAAATAATGACAGTAAAGCATTTACTACAGTGATCTAGCATATTGCAGATAATAAACATTAGGTTTATTTTCCCCTGATAATCTAGTTCTGGTCTCATGGAAGAAGAGACTGTTGTATCTTCCAGAACAGATGAGTATAGTGGATAAGCACCAGTTCTTCTAAATTCTTGATAATAAAAATAAAATCTGAGTTCTTGATAATAAAGCTAATCTTTATGGAGTTAGGTAGAAATCTGAATGCTTTATATATATCTACTCCTTTAAATTTTACAAAAATTTAATGAAGCATGAAATATTTATATTCACCACTTTATAGATGAAAACAAGGACACAAAGGAAGCTTGTTATTGCCCCCATATCATGGTTATTAACTTAAGAATCAGGCTAAATATTTTATGCTTTCTGACTTCATAGCCCATCTCCTTAATTGCTACATTATATTGACTCTAATTTGAGAACATTATAATTTCCAATATCATCAAGTCCTGATTGTTTTTTGTTTAACAGCTCTTGCCTCAATTTATCTCTCTCCTCTCATATTTACTGTAAGTAACAAGACATTTCTATTCTTTGCTTGGAAATTTCCTCAGCTTAATATCCAAGTCTACCACCTCTAAGTTCTGCTTCCCACATAACTGCAGGATACAAGCCTGTTCAGCTTTCTGTCACTATATAACAAGGGTCCCCTTTCTCTTGGGTTCCGATAATTTGTTCCTGACTTCTTTCTAAGCCCTCACCAGTGCCTTTAACACCATATTTCTACTAGCAGTCTTTTCATGACAATTTAAGGGTTTTCTAACATGACTTAGGTTTTTCTATTATGCTTCTCACTTTCTTCTGAGCCTTCATTGGCTGAATCTTTAACATGCATATTTCTGCTAACAGCCTCTTCAAGACAGTGAGTCTCTTTCTCTCATGCGCCTCAAATTCTCCCAGTCAATGCTCATTGCCTAATTCAAAAGCCATTTCAATATTTAAATATTTGTTACTGAAGCACTCCACTTTCAGGGCCCAAATCTATATTAGTTTTCTCTAGCTATCATAAAAAAATTACCACAAAATGGCTTAAAACAACACAAATTCTCCTACTGTTCTGTGGGTCAGAAGTCCAACATGGGTCTCAATGGGCTACAACCAAGGTGCTCCAAGGCTGCATTTCTTTCTAGAGGTGGTAGTGGAGAGTCTTCTTCCAGCTTCAAGAAGCCACTCACATTCCTTGACTTTTAGCTCCCTTCCTCCATCTTTAAGTTTGCATCTCTCTGACCCTTTTACCACTGACATGTTTCTTTCTGACCACAGCTGAGAAAGATTTTCCTTTTCTGAGTATTCATGTGATTAGATTGGGCGCATTCAGATTGCTCAGGATAATCTCCCCATCTCAAGGACTCAAGCATTAAAACCATCTGTAATATCTCTTTTTTTTTTTTTTTTTTTTTTCATGTAAGGTAACGTATCCACAGGTTTTGAGGATTAGGTCTTGGAGATCTTGAGGGAGCCATTTTTCTTCCTGTCATATTGATTTGTCAATAAAGTGATCTGGAATTCATGAAATTTCTACTTAAAGTAAGTATATTTTTAATAGTGACAAAAAATAGTGACTTAACTATCTGTCCTAAGAATTTAGAAAGCAGCAGTAAATCAAGCCCAATGAAAATGGCAGGCAATACATTACAAAGAAAACATCAGGAATTAATGAACCAAAATGTATATATAGAAGAGAGTATCTGTGGAGCCAATAGTGATTCTTTGAAATTAATTAAAATTTGACAATGCTTTGGCAAGATACACTAAGAAAATTAAGTAAAGAGCAAATGACCAAAATAAATAATAAATAAAAGATATCTCTGTTCAAGTGTTACCTATAAAAAGAATGAGTCAAATAAATGTAACAATGTAGATAAATAAAATTTTAAAACCTTAGGAACTAAATTCAATTTACTGAAGCTGACTTACATAGAAATAGAAAACTGGATGAATTGCACAATATTTCATTAAATCTGTAGACAAAAAGAATTCCACAAAGAATTCTGTCTTCACCAGAAAATTCTGCCAAACAAATAATGACACCTCCCCCCAACAAATCAAGTCTTTCACAAACTATTTTTTTGTATGTAAATAATAGAAGTAATGTTCGTATTCCAAACATATTTTATTAGGGTGGATCACTGTTGAGACTAAACCCAAATTCTTACTAGGAAGAAAAATTACACACCAATTTTATTCTTGAACAGCTACATAAAGATTCAAAATTAGATATTAGGAAAAATAATTCAGCATGTATAAAAACAATAATAAATAACTATCAAATTTGACGTTATAAAACCAGCCAATATAATTTACCATTTTAAGAGGTCAGACATAGGAAATCACCCTATCTCTTCATTAGGTGCACACAAAGGGCTTGATTCTGTTTCACAGTCGTTCTTTATAAAATCTCTCAGCAAAGAATCTATTGAAGGTGTATTAATTATCTATTGTTATGTAACAAATTATCTTAATGCTTAAAACAATAATAAACATTGATTACCTCACAATTCATGTGGTTCTGGAATTTGGGAACAGTTTCTCTGGGGAGTTTTAGCTCAGAGCTTTTAATGAGGTTGCAGTCAAGATATGATCTCATTTATATGTGGAATCTAAAAAAACTGAACTTTTAGAAACAGAGAACAGAATGGTGATTGCCAGGGGCTGGAGAGTGGGGAAAACGGAGAGATGTGGGTCAAAGAGTATAAACTTCCAGTTCAAAGATGAATAAGTACTGGGGATCTAATGTACAGTATGGTGACTGTAATTAACAACAGGTATTGTATTGTTATTCTTGCATTATTTGTACGGTTATACAAGTATCATATACTTGAAATTTGCTGAAAGAACAGAAATTAAATGTTCTCACCACATTGACACAAAAATTGTAATTAAGTGAGGTGATGGAAGTGTCAACTAACCCTATTGACGTAATCACATCGCAATATATAAATGTATCAAATCATCATGTTGTATACATTAAACTCACACAATGTTATATGTCAATTATATCTCAGTAAAGCTGGAAAAATAAAGCCAAGACTGCAGCCACCTGAAGACCAGGCTTGGGCTGGATGATCTTCTTCCAGATGGTTCACTCAAATTGCTGTTGAATTGGTTCTGGCTATTGCCAAGAAGCTCAGTTCCTCGCTATATAGATCTCTCCATAGGGCTGCTTGAGGTCCTCATGACATGTTTATTGGCCTCTCCAAGAGCAGTGATTCAAAAGAGCAACATGACAAAACCAACATCTTTTTTGGGGGGGGTTAGGAAGATTGGCTCTGAGCTAACATCTGTTGCCAATCCTCCACTTTTGTGCTGAGGAAGATTATCTCTGAGCTAACATCTGTGCCTATCTTCCTCTATTTTGTATGTGGGATGCCACCACACAGGGCTTGATGAGTGGTGGTGCGTAGGTCCACGCCTGGGGTTCGAACCTGCAAACTGTAGGATGCTGAAGCGGAGCTCCCAAACTTAACCACTACACCATGAGGCTGGCCCCCACATATCTTTTTTTAATTTAATTTTTATATCTTTTAACAAGAGTCTTATTTATTGAGATATACTTGACAATTAAGAATTTTGTATATTTAAGGTACACAATTTGGTGATTCGATATACATATACATTGTGAAATAATTGCCACATTCAAGCTAATTAACATATCTATTTCTTTGGATAGTTACCAATATATTTTCGTCTGTAAACTTATAGGTCATCTGCATTTCTCCAATGTGGTAAGGGACTATGAGGCACGAATACCGGGAGATGGGGACCATTGGGGGCTAATTTAGTGGCTGATTACTACAAAAGACACCTTCTTAATCGAACAGAGTGTATCTACATAAAAAAGCTAAGGCAATAGTAAGATTTGATGTTATAACGCTGAAATATTTTTTGTGTGATGCGCTAAGGTAAGTTAAAAATCACTAAAAGATAAAATGATTAGAATGGCAGAAATAAAATGGATGCTAGACAACGGTATATTTATAATTCTAGATATTTTATTTTTTTCATTATGTTTCTATTCATGGATATATGGATATATATGTATCTATGTATGATAGATATAGATAATTTAAAAATAATATAATATACAGAACTCAGGCTTTCAGTTCATTGGTTTTTGACAAATTTACACAACCAAACCAAAAAATAATAATAATAAATTATTCCACAGAATTTTGTCATGGCTTTTCCAGTCAATTTCCCTCCCCCTCAGGCAACCACTTTCTTATTTCTATCACCATAGGTTTGTTCTTGGTACTCTAGGAATTCCAGTAAATGGAATCATATAGTACATGGTATTTTGTGTCTGTATTCTTTTATTCAACTAACTGTTCATCCATGAGATAGAGTGAGTCTGTTGTTCATTCTATTTTTAGTGGCATTCTATGAATATACCAAAACTCTCTTTATTTATTCTCTTGTTGATGAACATTGGGATTGCTTCTAGTTAGACTGTGATACCTACAGCACTTATAAACATTCTTGTACATGTCTTTGTGTGTTGTATATTTTACGTTTATTTTCATTCTTCTTGACTAAACATCCAAGAGTAGAATTTTTGGGTGAAATGTTTAAATTTATGAGAAACTGTCAAACTAGTCTGCAAATTGGTTATAAATTCATAAGAATTCCAATTTTTTCACATCCTCAACAACATTTGTTTTTCAATATTTTTTTTGTGTGTGTGTGAGGAAAATCGGCCCTGAGCTAACATCTGCCAATCCTCCTCTTTTTGCTGCGGAAGACTGGCCCTGGGCTAACATCCATGCCTATCTTCCTGTACTTTATACAGGACGCCGCCACAGCATGGCTTGCCAAGTGGTGCATCGGTGCGCACCCGAGATCCGAACTGGCGAACCCTGGGCCACCGCAGCAGAGTACTCGCACTTAACTACTTGCGCCACCGGGCCGGCCCTTTTCAATATTTTTTTTAATCTTAGCATGCAAATAGCTTCTATTCTACCCATTGGCATGTGACAGAATATCTTATGTATTGTAGGATTGTATTTAATTTGTTGATGAAAATTGCACAGTTGATTGAGATCCGACATACTAAGTGTCTAAAAAGAATTAAGTGAGAAAATCAAAGTAAGGGTCAATTATTTCTTTATTAACTCAGATAATTAGAATCTTGATTTTGTTTTGGCTGCATGTGTTTAAAAGTTGTTTTACTTATTGGTTGGTTGGTTGGTTGGTTACTGTTTGTTCTGCTAATAAATTCTCTTCTTTAAGTATGAATGTGTATGACTTTTAAAGATGTCTTAAAAATAACTGTACTGCTAATTAGGAAGACCTTCTGGATTATATCTATAATTATGCTATCTTTTTATCCCCAAGGTTTGTCCTGCATTCTCAGCACTGTAAAGCAAAAGTAGAAAACAGCTACCTTCACATTCTTTAAAATAAGTTCTTTGAAAATGAGAAGAATAACCGGAATGATTGGGGACCCTCTTTCTCTCTTACAGGTCTTTAATTTCCTTTTTTCCCAGACTCACAATGTTTATTAACACAATTTCTATCACCTATTTTACCAAAAATTTTATGGAAGAGAGAGCAGAGGGCAATAAAAACAGGGAAAAATATTATACATGTTGGTATTAAATGAGACAGCCTGACTTCAAAGCCCAACTCCACATCTTTGTGTCTATAATATCTTGGGAAATTACTTAATAACTCTGTATTTAAGTTTCCTGGTCCTATAATGGGGATACCAATAATCACTCTTTCAGAGAATTGTCAAAAATATTAAATGAAGTAAAATACATAGATTGGCAAACATGTATCTAGCCGTTAGTAAACACTAAAAATACTAGCTGCTATTATTAACCATACATTATTATTATTATTATTATTATAAAGATGATCTTAATATTGTTGCAAGTGATGGGTGAATTTAAGCTCTCACAAAAAAAGGTTTAGAATGACATTACAGTGAATCCTTGTCTCAAATCAAACATTATAATTACTAGAAGCACAGATCTTAATCTCATAAATATGTTTTTCATTTTTCTACCATGAGATACTCATAGTTTTTTAATTAACACTTTAATTCAAAAATTAAAATTAAGGTCATACTATTCTAGTTCCAAAATACAGGGGACGGGAGTTTTTGTTTGTTTTTTTAATTTTTTGTTTATTGCAGTAACATTGTATAAATTTCAGGTGTACATCATTATACTTCTATTTCTGCATAGATTACATCATGTTCACCACCCAAATACTAATTACAACCCATCACCACACACATGTGCTGAATTATCCCTTTCGCCCTCCTCCCTCCCCTTTTCCCCTCTGGTAACCACCAATCCAATCTCTGTCTCTACGTGTTTGTTTATTGATGACTCCTTCACACCAGCTATTAAACAAGCTCATGGTTCTACGTCTTAAAGACAGAGAATAGCAACAATAAATAATCTTGTCCTCTCCTTTCTTTTTATCTTTATGTATTACCCTGTCTTTATCTTCTCCTTCATGGCCAAATGTCTCCAATGTGTGACTTATTTTGGTTTCTTGCATTTCTTACCTTCTCTTTATTCAAATAATTTCAATTTGGTTTGTGCTTTTACCTCTATGGCAAAAGTTTTCCTTTCTGACACCATCAATCATCAATGTGGAGCTAAAATTCAACCGATAACTCAAAGCTATCTTTTTTCTCAACTTGTAAGAAATATTTGCCACACATAATCATTCTGTTCTCAAATACTCTTTCCTTGCTTTGAAAAATACCACGTTGCCAGGATCCACTTCTTCATCCTGTCTTTTTTTTTCAGGACCCCTCATCAATTCATGTTACGTGGGATTAGAGAAAGATGTGAGAAATCGTCATGGCATGTGGAGTCTATATTTTGTTGTTATTGCCGGGAGCGCTCATTCTCATCTATTATTAGCTCGCCAAATGCTGTGGCCTTTCACCACATTATGCAGATCAAAAGCAGATATGAAGCAGCTTGAGAGGACTTCTGGCTTTCCTCTCTTATTTTATTTTATTCTCTTATTTTATTGAGGTCATATTTGTTTATAACATTGTGTAAATTCAGATGTACATTATTACATATCAGTTTCTGTATAGACTGCATTGTGCTCACCACCAATAGTCTAGTTTTTATCCGTCACCATACATATGTGCCCCTTTACCCCTTTTGCCCACCTCCCAACCCACTTTCCCTCTGGTAACCACTAATCTGCTCTCTTTACCCATGTGTCTGTTTATCTTCCACATGAGTGAAATTATACAATATTTGTGTTTCTCCATCTGGCTTATTTCGCTTAAAATAATACCCTCAAGGTCCATCGATGTTGTTGCAAATGGGACGATTTTGTCTTTGCTTATGGCTGAGTGGTATTCCATTGTATATATATGTATCACATCTTCTTTATCCATTCATCAGTTGATGGGCACTTGAGTTGCTTCCACATCTTGGCTATTGTGAATAATGCTACAATGAACACAGGGGTGCATAAAGCTCTTTGTATTGTTGATTTCTTGTTCTTCAATAAATACCCAGTAGTGAGATAGCTAGATCATATAATATTCCTATTTTTAATTTTCTGAGAAATCTCCACACTATTTTCCATAGTGGCTGCACCAGTTTGCATTCCCACCAGCGGTGTATGCCAGTTCCCTTTTCTCCACATCCTCTCCAACATTTATTACTTTTTGTCTTGTTAATTATAGTCATTCTCACAGGTATAAGGTGATATCTCATTGTAGTTTTGATTTGCATTGGCCTAATAATTAGTGATGTTGAACATCTTTTCATGTGCCTGTTGGCCATCTGTGTGTCTTCTTTGGAAAAATGTCTGTTCATATTCTCTGTCCATTTTTTCATCAGGCTGTCTGTTTTTTTTTGTTGAGTTGTATGAGTTGGTTACATAGTTTGGAAATTAACCCCTTGTTGGGTATATGATTTGCAAATATTTTCTCCCAATTGGCACTGTGCCTTTTAGTTTTGTTCACGGTATCATTTGCTTGCAGAAGCTTTTTAGTCTGATGTAGTCCCATTTTTTTTTTTCCTTTGCTTCCCTTGCCTGAGAGGACATGGTATTTGAAAAGATGCTGCTAAGACCGATGCCAAAGAGTGTACTGCCTATATTTTCTTCTAAGAGTTTTATGGTTTCATGTATTACATTCAAGTCTTTAATTCATTTTGATTTAATTTTTGTGTATGATGTAAGATATTGGTCTACTTTCATTCTTTTGCACGTGGCTGTCCAGTTTTCCCAACACCACTTATTGAGGAGACTTTCCTTTTTCCATTCTATGTTCTTGGCTGCTTTGTCAAAGATTAACTGTCCATACATGTGTGGTTTTGTTTCTGGGCTCTCAATTCTGTTCTATTGATATGTATGTCTGAATTTTTGCCAGTGCCATGCTGTTTTGATTACTATAGATTTGAAGTCAGGGATTGTGATGCCTCCAGCGTTAGTCTTTTCTTAGGATTACTTTGGCTATTTGGGGTCTTTTGTTATTCCATATAAATTTTAGGATTCTTTATTCCATATTTGTGAAGAATGTCTTAGGGATTGTGATTGGCATTGCACTGAATCTGTATATTGCTTTAGGTAATAAGGACATTTTAACTAGGTTTATTCTTCCAATCTGTGATCTTGGAATATCTTTCCATTTCTTTATGTCTTCTTTGATTTCTGTCAATAATGTCTTCTTTGATTTCTGTCAATAATGTCTTCTTTGATTTCTTTCAATAATGTCTTATAGCTTTCAGTGTATAGGTCTTTCATCTCCTTGGTTAAGCTTATTCCTAGATTTTTACTCTTTTTGTTGTGATTGTAAATGAGATTGTATTCTTGACTTCTCTTTCTGTTGGTTCATTATTAGTGTATAGAAATGAAACTGAGTTTTGTAAGTTGATTTTGTACCCTGAAAATTTGCTTTAGTTGTTGATTACATCTAATAGTTTTCTGGTCGATTCTTTATGGTATTCTACATATAGAATCATATTGTCCACAAACAGCAAGAGTTTTACTTTTTCCTTTCCAATTTGGATCCCTTTTATTTCTTTTTCTTGCCTAATTGCTCTGGCCAAAACCCCCAGTACTATGTTGAATAAGAGTGACGAGAGTGGGCACCCTTGTTGTGTTTCTGTTCTCGGAGGAATGGCTTGCAGTTTTTCACTGTTAAGTGTGATGTTGGCTGTGGATTTGTCATATATGGCCTTTATTATGTTGAGGTACTTTCTTTCTATACCAATTTTGTTGAGAGTTTTTATCATAAATGGATGTTGAATCTTGACAAATGCTTTCTCTACATCTATTGAGATGATTGTGTGAGTTTTAATCCTCATTTTGTTAATGTGGTGTATCACATTGGTTGATTTGTGGATGTTGAACTATACCTGTGCCCCTGGTATAAATCTGACTTGATCATGTTATATGACCAATTTGATATATTGTGGTATTTGATTTGCCAATATTTTGTTGAAGATTTTTGCATCTATGTTCATCAGCAATATTTGCCTGTAACTTTCTTTCTTTGTGTTGTCTTTGTCTGGTTTTGGTATCGGTAATGTTGGCTTCATAGAAGCTTAGGAAGCTTTCTGTCTTCTTCAATTTTTTATAATGGTTTGAGAAGGATAGATAGTAAATCTTCTTTGAATGTTTGGTAGAATTCTCTGGAGAAGCCAATTGTTCCTTGACTTTTGTTTTTGGGGAGATTTTTGATTACTGTTTCAATCTCTTTACTTGAGATTGGTCTATTTAGATTCTCTATTTCTTCTTGATTCAGTTTTGGGAGGTTATATGAGTCTAACAATTTATCTATTTGTTCTAGGTTATCCAATTTGTTGGCATCCAGTTTTTCATAGTATTCTCTTATAATCCTTCGTATTTCTGTGGTATCTGTTGTAATTTCTCCTCTTTCATTTTCAATTTTATTTATTTGAGCCTTCTCTCTTTTTTTTCTTGGTGAGTCTGGCTAAGTGTTTATCAATTTTGTTTATGTTTTCAAAGAACCAGCTCTTAGTATCATCGATCGCTTCTATTGTTTTTTGTCTCTATTTCATTTATATCTGCTCTAATTTTTATTATTTCCCTCCTTCAGCTGACTTTGGGCTCTGTTGATTCTTCTTTTTCTAATTCTCTTAGGTGCAGTTTAAGATTACTTATTTGAGACTTTTCTTGTTTGTTGACGTAGGCCTACGTCACTATAAATTTCCCTCTTAGCACCTCTTTTGCTGCATCCCATAAGAGTTAGTATGTTATGTTTTCATTTTCATTTGTCTCCAGGTTTTTCTTTTTCTCCTTTAATTTCTTCATCAATCCAATGGTTGTTCAGTATCCTGTTGTTTAGTCTGCATATGTTTATGACTTTCCCAGCCTTTTTCTTATGGTTGATTTCTAGTTTCATAGCATTATGGTTGGAAATGCTACTTGATATGATATCAATCTTCTTAAATTTATTGAGACTTGCCTCATTTCCCAACATATGGTCTATCTTTGAGAATGTTCCACGTGCACTTGAGAAGAATATATAGTCTGCTGTTTTGGGATGAAATGTTCTATATATATCTATTAAGTCCATCTGGTCTCATATTTCCTTTAAGGCAACTGTTTCCTTGTTGACTTTCTGTCTGGATGACATACCCATTGAGGTAAGTGGGGTGTTGATGTTATATTGTTGTTGTTATATTGTTGTTGTCAATTTCTCCCATTACTGTTATATTGTTGTTGTCAATTTCTCCCATTACGTCTGTTAGTAGTTGCTTTATGTACTTTGTTTCTTGTGCATAGGGTACACATATATTTATAAGTGTGATATCCTCTTGGTGGAGTGTTCCTTTTATCATTATATACTGCTATTCTTTGTCTCTCATTGCCTTTTTTATCTTGAATTCTGCTTTGTCTGATATAAGTATGGCAACACTTGCTTTCTTTTGCTTACCATTTGCATGTAGTATCATCTTCCATATATCACATGGATGTGATAAATTAAGTCCTGTCGCTCTAATGTACAGAATATTGACTATAGTTAATAATTGTATATTTGAAATTTGCTAAGAGAGTAGATCCTAAGCATTTTCATCACACACACAGACACACACAAATGATAACTATGTGTGGTAATAGATGTGTTCATTAACCTGATTGTAGTAATCATTTCTCAATGTATATGTATATCAACTCACCACATCATACACTTTAAATACAAACAATTTTATTTGTCAACTATACCTCAATAAAACTGGAAAAAGTAAAATAAAAGAAAATGAGTTCTGCTTCAATCAATGGGGATCCTTGAGAATGAACAAGTTTTTCATTTCATGAGAACATGGCAGAAGTATATCTTTCATATTTTTAAATTATAAATTATTTAAATAATTACATTGGAAATTTGGAATTTCTCTGATCAGGCTTATTTATTTATGCTGCTAACAATTGACACATAGAGAATGAAAAAAGAGAATTGTATCTGTAGGTTTATGGAGCCTACTTTGTGAACCTCATTGTGCCAAGTGATATGACAAAGACCTGAGCAGTCAGTGTCCATTGGAAGAGCCTAAAGAAGACTACTATGACAAACGCCCATAAAGTTCTATAATTTTATTTCAATTGCATGATAGAAATTCACTAAAAACTTTTAGTTTTACACATTGACATTGAAGTGATAGAACTAACAGCAATAGACTATCTCTGGAAAATGTATTCAAAAAATGAAAATCAAATTTACATTGAACATTCATTGTTATTGTTTCTGAACCAATTTCTCTTGAGACAAATATAATTAGGCTGTGCAGTGGATGCAGTCCCTATGGTCTCTAGTCAGAATAGAAATACTGCCTATTCAATCACCATGTTACAATGTGGAATTGTAGGAAGTCTAGAAGTTCAAGAACGAAAAGAAAATTTGTCTTCTAGTTCTAGGTATGTTTTCCTATTCATAATTTCCAGTAAGATCACATTGATGTTGTAGAAAGGAGATTCTGTTCTTTTTCGTTTCCACGGAGTTTAGCTGCCTAATCATTGGCTTATTCTTTTCAAATCACAGTGAGTAAAAATATGTATGAATATGAATAGGTAAATGGCTGGAACTGTAGTCTCTTTGAAACTCTTAAGCATGGCTCTAAGGAAGGTTGTGGAATTGAGAAGACCAGAATAGAGCACCTTTATATTTTACTCTATACACTTAGGTTTTATGTCACTTGTTTAAAATTAGAATCCATTAATATATTACTTACATTATCGCTTGTGTGTATGATTAGAATATCAATAAGATAAAAACAAAAAAAATCAGATTATGTAACTTAAAGCCACTGTTTTTCTAAATTTCTGTGAAAATAACATAAGATTCAGAACTCAAAATCAGGAAAGAGTATTACATCCATTTTAATTGGGTAGTTATTTAGAAAGGTTTAGCAAAAGGAATCTAAGTGTCTAGGTTCTCATGTCAGACCAGTGATCCTAGGAAAGCTCCTTTTTCTGAGGTTTCATACAGACATATGCTAGGTGACTGCACTGATAACTTAGGTTATCTGCCCTCTTTCTTGTCTCCACAGATGTCTGGTTCTGAGCATACAAAGAGTGGAAACCATTCCCTCTGCACCAAGTTCACATTTGTGGCTTTTTCCTCTCTAGCAGAGTTTCAACCTGTACTGTTCATTGTGTTCTTAATCATTTACTTGTTTACTTTGGGAGGAAACCTTATCATCATCTGCCTGATCTGGGTAACCCCTTATCTACACACCCCCATGTATTTCTTCCTGGTTAACCTCTCCTTCCTGGAGATGTGCTATATCACCAGTGTGGTGCCTCAGGTGCTGGTGCACCTGCTGACAGAGACCAAGACCATGAGTGTGGGAGGCTGTGCAGCTCAGATGTATGTATTTACCATCTTGGGACTGACAGAATGCTGCCTGCTAGCAGCCATGGCTTATGACCGCTTTGTAGCTATTTGTTACCCGCTGCATTACACTCTCCTGATGGGTCCTCGTGTGTGTTTGAAATTGGCTGCAGCATCTTGGACCACCGGGGTGGTGGTGGAGTCAGCCCAGACGACCTGGATCTTCACTCTGCCCTTCTGTGGAGCAGGGAAGATTCAGCACTTTTTTTGTGATATCATGCCCATAGTGAAACTGGCTTGTGCTGATACCTCCCACAATGAGATTGTGATATTTGTTGTTTCCGTGCTCTTCATTATGAGTCCCTTTTTCCTCATTCTGTGGTCCTATGTGCACATTCTTGTGGCCATCTTGAGAATCCCTTCAGCAGCTGGCAGACGCAAAGCCTTCTCCACTTGTTCTTCTCATATCCTAGTTGTTTCTCTGTTATATGGCACTGTCTTGTTCAGTTATCTCCAACCTAAGACTGCACACACTCCAGAAAAAGACAAAGCAACTGCACTCATATACACAGTGGTCACACCTTCTCTGAATCCTGTTATCTATACCTTGAGAAACAAGGAAGTAAAGGAAGCCTTTCAAAGGGTAACACAAAGGCACCGTCCTAGACAAACGGCCTAAACCAACCATAGTAGTGGAAACTTAAACTGTTGTCCAGAGAGGTTACCTGAGGTTTTATGTTCCCTCTGCCAATATTAATTGTCATTAAAGTATTTATAAGATAGTAACCAGGAAACACTTGGATCTGTTCTAACTGGAGGTACATCAATTATATTTATGTTTGTTTTCTAAGGATTTGGCTTTTGCCTTCACTTGTTTTTATACGGTTTTCTGTATCATAGAGCTCTTTTCTGGATTAGTGGATATAGCATAGTGTTCAGCAAATACTACTGAAACATTGGATACCCAAATACCATCAAATGAACTTTGATCTATGCCTAAAACTATATTAAAAGTCTAATCCAGTAATCAATTTCCCACGAGCTGAGTACACGTTGGTAGCACATTTTGCTGCACATAATGATGAGGTAGTGAAGTGGTTTGAGACCACAACAAAATAGTCATAGGACACAGAAACATAAAATTCCATAGCTTCCCAAAAAATGATAAAAAAAGAATTGAGTTGCACCAACACTGTAGGAAATAATTTAGTCTTTGTCACTGTGGTTATCAGGAATTTAGGCATACAGACCACTGTGAACGAGATTTCCAAGGAGAAATTTTGCAGGAAGAAATACATTAAAATCCTTAGGCAGGTATTCAGCAAAGGTAAAGAGGATAAATTCCCCATCATGCTCAACATTGTACTTGAGAAACAGAAACAGAAAAATAACAATATGCAGCAAAGTTTCATCTGGAAGTCCAAGCTGAATGAACTCTATGTCCATTGATTGGTTCTTATTTCCCTTTTATAAATCTTATCAAAACTACGCAATAAAGATGATGAAACTAGTAATAACGTGGTTTTTTGTGTGTGTGTTTTTAAAATATGCTGACAACCAAAGAAAGACACTTTTGTCGAATTATATCTATGAGCAAGTGTGTTTTTCTTCCTGCCTAGAATGTCATATGATAGCTAAAGTCATGTAATGGATCAGCTTAGGGATCATCATATCCTGAGAGATATTCCCTTTTTATGAATTTGTATAGTTCCTATTTGCCAATGTGCAATGTAACTGATTGTTTCCAGTTTAACTCCTTACTATATGAATATTTTAAAAATCATGGCAAGTAAATCACATGAATTACCCCTTCTATTGATATTAGAGAAAATATGATTGAAGTACATTCTAAATATCAGTGCCAACTATACCCCGTGTTTGAAAATCTTCTCAACAATACAGTTCTAAGTCCATGTCATATCTACTAATGTTATGCTTTTCATATTTCATTTTTCAGCCAGTTCCTAAATTTAACCTATAATCTCTGGATATTATTCTGTACATTTACTCAACAGGAAAACTTTGTTTATTATTTTTTTTTATCATTATTCTACTTTTTGCTAACAGTATCAATCTACTTTTTTTATCTTTTGATATTAAGTCCAAGAAATGAGTTGATGCTTTCCTAAATCTATATGATATATGGGAAGAAGCATAACTATAGGAAAGATAAATAAAAGAGAAATCAAAAATACTTTCCATAATTTCTTCTTCCTTAATACATAAAGGGATATGCATCATGTATAATTCATTCAAACCATTTTTTGTACAAACGTTAAGAAATTGATCTGCATATCTGGGTGATTTTCAAAACCAGAGTTAGGTATTCTTTGCAATTATTATGCTGGTCGATTTGTCATGAGGCAGTGGTCTTCAATAGTTTCTTATGATCCTTACTGTATTATTTTTGGAAACATCATCACTTTTAACTCTTTGAGATCTACATTTTCTTTACACTCAAATATTTATTTTACCATTTATAAATTGGCCAGATTTAAGCAAACAGATGTTTTTTAATAGATCTTAACAGAATTATCCTGGAAGTTAAAATTGTTGAAAATTGTTGAGTCCTATACTTATCTGCATTATTATCCATATTATTTTTATATTATTATTTAACTTTTTCATATTCTATTATAGGTGTTTATGCCCAGCATTCTTATGATGTACTTATTTAATTGCTTTCTCTAGGGTACTAATTTAAGCACCTGTTAGGAAGAATATTAATTTTATTAATTTCTCCAGTTTTCTTGATCCATCTCTATGTATTATGCTTCTCCTCTTTTACTAATCATTATTTCTAATTATTACTACTAATAATCTTTTACTAATCATTACATAATTCATTACTCTTTGATTGGAGTAATGAAAACTAAAGCTTTCCTGACTTTGAATTTTCACACTTTTATTTTTTAGAGCTGTGTCTTTCAAAATGGTCTTATCCTTACTGAGCTACTTGTTGCTCCTATGCGTAATGCTAGTAATAATAATTATATCACACCATTGTTTCCATAGTTACATATAAAACACCTACCAATGCCTGTAATTTAGTGAGTAATCAACAAAATAGAGATGTTGTTTTATTATTATTTTATTGAAGTCATATTGGCTTATAATATTGTGAAAATTTCAGGTATACATTATTATATATCAGTTTCTGTTAGACTGCATCGTGTTCACCACCAATGGTCTAGTTTTTATCCATCACCATACATCCAGAGATCTTATTTTTATATCATATTAGTTGTTCAGCCTCCCTCACTAGATAAGAAAAGCTGAAAGCATTTCAGGGGAAAACATTTCAGCATTTCAGGTGGAAGGTCTCTTAAGATATATGTTGTCCCTGTATTTAAGAAGCTATGTTACTTGTTCAAGACCCAATTAAAATAAATAGCACTGTTAAACTACCTGGTGATTCAGAATTCAGAGGCCAATGGTAGTGATTCTATTAGATACGATGTGGGGTGATATGTCATAGACTAACTGAAATACCAGAGAAGTCAGATGACGTAGCTTTAATGTGTCTGGATGTGGGAAGAAGTAGGAATGGGGAAGTCTAAGTGCTAGACTCTTATTAAGAGTTACAGAGCATCCTTTATGGTAAATGTAGTAGATGACAGACATTTAAAAGTATATAAATAAAGCATTTCAGAACAGCTCAATCATAAATTAGTGCTTTAACTTGGATAGCATGATTTAAGCAAACTCATCCTGGTTGATACATAACAGATTCAAAACTAAACATAATATTGAGAGAGCCTTAGGTTTTACTTTTATTAGATTGTCTCAATACCTTATATGTATTTTTTCGTTTTCTATGCTCTTAAAATTTCTAAAAATTAGATAATGGTCCAGGATTATTAAATCATTTTTTGATAACGGGAAAAATATATACATAAATGATCAAGCAAAAAATGTGATCAATTGTTTAAATAACCATTATTCCTGAAATCATATTCATGACTCAAAAATCTTTCAAGATCCAGTGCATTAACAAACTGTATGGAAACCTGTAAAATTGTCCAATTACATGTTGTACGTATTTTCTTCAAATCAAGAATCAGAGTTAAAGTAAAAAGGAAATGAAAAAGAAATTATGGCCTAATGCACACATTTCTGGAGAAAAATTATGAAACGATGTGTATCTGTGAAAACATTTTGTTCTATGCTAATATTTTTAAATTCTGGTCATGACACTGAAATAGATTTGAGTTCCTGAAATTCCAGATTATGACCTAGAGTTTGAAATTCCTTAAGAAAAAGTCTGGTTTATTTTACTATTTTGGTTTCACTGGCAGGATATATAGCCATATATGTAGATATCTATATCTATAACAATCTGAAAAGAGTAAATATACTGAGTTAGCATTGTTCTCCTTATTTAACAGTCATTTACAGACAGTTTCCAATTAGCTTCAGAAGTATGCCAAGTTATTGATAGGAGTTTTGGGGTACGAGGAGACCCAATAAATATTACATTTCATTATTAATTTTTAAAATAAGCAAGATAATAAGTTTTTTTCATCTGTAATTGAACTACTTGTAAATGTTAACAACTCTCTAACAGAAACTAAACAACTAGTTTCTATGGAATGTACTTTAATTCAATGATCATATATTTTTTTTTTTTTTTTTGTGAGGAGATCAGCCCTGTGCTAACATCCGTCAATCCTCCTCTTTTTTTGCCGAGGAAGACGGCCCTGGGCTAACATCCATGCCCATCCTCCTCCACTTTGTATGGGACGCCGCCACAGCATGGCTTGCCAAAGCAGTGCGTCAGTGCGCGCCGGGGATCCGAACCAGCGAACCCCGGGCCGCCGCAGCGGAGCGCGCGCACCCAACCGCTTGTGCCACCGGGCCGGCCCCACAATGATCATATTTTTTTAATAGACAAACATTTCCTAATTTGAGCATCAACACTAGTGGTCAATCTCTGCTACAGTTTTCTTTTCATTTTTAAATACAGTATGCAATAATGAACTGGTAGTATTACAAAAAATATAAATGATTAGTTTTAACTAGGTTGTAACCAAGTACAAATAAAGGATTGTAATAACTTTTACATCGCATGCTGCATTAAATATAATTTAAATGAAAAATATTTTATATTCTTGACTAACTAGAATTGGAAACAAAAAGGACAGATTGAAAAAGTTAGCTCAGTTTCTTTCAGATATTCTCAGGAAAAGGAAGCGAGATGAGAAAAAAATCTCTATTGAAGTACATAAAGAAAATTAGCTTCTTTGAAACAAAGATTTTTGTGAAAATAATGCTTGAAAAGAAATAAGATGAATATCAAAGAAACGAAAGCTAAAAAAAGGGAGGAAACTATATATTTGAAGCTAAATTAGATACTCTGGTATTATTTTAGACTCTGTTGTCCATTTCCTTTATGTATAGTGCAATAGCATATTCACTTGTTTGAGAAAGAAACAACCCTGTGCACCATATTCGTGAAGGCTTTTAAACTTGTTGGTTCCATAAGGTGTAGATGAAAGGATTCAGAAGCGGAGCAACTGAGGTATTGAGCACAGCAATTCACTTGGAGAAAGATATTCTTTGTTTGACTGATTTAAGATACATGAAGATGCAGCTGCCATAATAAAGGGATATCACAATCATGTGAGAAGAACATGTTGAAAATGCTTTTTCCTCTGATTAGGTGAAGGGATTGCTACAATGGTGAAGGCAATATGATATTATCATATCATATCAATGATATGATATCAATGATATTATCACCGTTACCAGTCCAAGAATATCACTCCCAAAGGATCACAAATTTATATATCATACAAGTGCTCTCATCAGGCACTAAATATTTTTAAAAATAAAAATACATATTTAAAATAACTACCTTTAACTATGTCTCCAGAGAATTCAGTATAGATTTCCATAGTATGTGTTTCCCTCCCCTACACACATGTTTTGAAATCCCAGATACATAGATACTGATTTGAAAGCAGAAAAAAAAAGATTATTTTATTTCTTAGTAAAAAGTGACAATATAAGATGGAGAACTTAGCTTGTCATAGGAAAAACTGCACCTCAGGCTAAATGCACTATTATTAGTTCTCCAAACATACCAAACTTCTCATGTCTTATATAACCCTTATTTCTTTTCTGAAAGCTGTCTTTTCTCCAAAGTCTTTGTAATATTAACTAGTAGATCTTAAACTGATATTTCACAATAACTAACCACATTATTGGAACATTTATCTATGTATACAGCTAGGCTTCCTTGCAACTTGTTGTGGCCATGTGACTAAATTCTGCCCAAAGAAGGTAAATAGCGGTAATCTGTGGAATTTCCAGGATTATCATCTCACTTTGTAATGCAGATGGCAAGGCAAGCCATTCTGAGCCAAGAGTATGAGCTATTAGACTAGGCCTGCTGAATCAAAGAGATAGAACATACTCAGGTTCCTCACACCATTGCAGGCCATAGCAGCACAGAGACACAGTGATTTCATGGTAGAGTTTCAACATACCAGCTTGAACATTTATTTATTATTTTTTTAATTTTTTGTTTATTGCAGTAACATTGGTTTATAACATTGTGTAGATTTCAGGTGTACATCATTATGCTTCTATTTCAGCATAGGTTACATCATGTTCACCACCTAAATACTAATTACATCCCGCCACCATACAAACGTGCCGAATTATCCCTTTCGCCCTCTTCCCTCCCCCCTTCCCCTCTGGTAACCACCAATCCAATCTCTGTCTCTATGTGTTTGTTTGTTGCTGTTATTATCTACTGCTTAATGAAGGAGATCATACAGTATTTGACCTTCTCCCTCTGACATTTGACTTTGCATAATACCCTCAATGTCCATGCATGTTGTCACAAATGGCTGGATTTCATGGTTTCTTATGGCTGAGTAGTATTCCATTGTGTATATACACCACATCTTCTTTATCCATTCGTCCCTTGATGGGCACTTAGGTTGCTTCCAAGTCTTGGCTATTGTGAATAACACTGCAATGAACACAGGGGTGCATGTATCTTTACGCATTGGTGTTTTCAAGTTCTTTGGATAAATACCCAGCAGTGGAATAGCTGGATCATATGGTAGTTCTATCCTTAATTTTTTGAGGATTCTCCATATTGTTTTCCATAGTGGCTGCACCAGTTTGCACTCCCACCAGCAGTGTATGAGAGTTCACTTCTCTCCACACCCTCTCCAACACATGTTGTTTCTTGTCTTGTTAATTATAGCCATTCTGACAGGCGTGAGGTGATATCTCATTGTAGTTTTGATTTGCATTTCCCTGATAGTTAATGATTTTGAACATCTTTCCGTATGCCTGTTGGCCATCTGTATATTTCTTTGGAGAAATGTCTGTTCAGGTCTTCAGCACATTTTTTAATTAGGTTGTTACTTTTTATGTTGTTGAGATGCATGAGTTCTTTGTATATTTTGGAGATTAAGCCCTTATCAGGTGTATGGTTTGCAAATATCTTCTCCCAATTGTTAGGTTGTCTTTTCGTTTTGTTGATGGTTTCCTTTGCTGTGCAGAAGCTTTTTAGTTTGATGTAGTCCCATTTGTTTATTTTTTTGATTGTTTCTCTTGCCTGGTCAGACTTGATGCTTGAAAATACGTTGCTATGACCGATGTCGAAGAACGTACTGCCTAAGTTTTCTTCTAGAAGTTTCATAGTTTCCGGTCTTACATTCAAGTCTTTAGTCCATTTGGAGTTAATTTTAGTGTATGGTGTAAGGTAAGGGTCTACTTTCATTTTTTTTGCATGTGGCTATCCAGTTTTCCCAACACCATTTGTTGAAGAGTCTTTCTTCCTACATTGTATATTCTTCGCTCCTCTGTCGAAGATTAGCTGTCCATAGATGTGTGGGTTTATTTCTGGGCTTTTGATTTTATTCCATTGATCTGTGTGTCTGTTTTTGTGCCAGTACCACGCTGTTTTGGTTACTATAACTTTGTAGTATATTTTGAAATCAAGGAGTGTGATACCTCCAGCTCTGTTCATTTTTCTCAGGATTCCTTTAGCTATTCACGGTCTTTTGTTGTTCCATATAAATTTTAGGATTCTTTGTTCTATTTCTGTGAAATCGTTGTTGGAACTTTGATAGGGATTGCATTGAATCTATAGATTGCTTTAGGAAGTATGGACGTCTTAACTATGTTAATTCTTCCAATCCAAGAGCATGGAATGTCTTTCCATTTCTTTGTGTCTTCTTCAATCTCTTTTGGCAATGTTTTATAGTTTTCAGTGTACAGATCTTTCACCTCTTTGGTTAAGTTTATTCCTAGGTATTTTATGCTTTTTGTTGCAGTTGTAAATGAGATTGTATTCCTAATTTCTCTTTCTGCTACTTCATTGTTAGTGTATGGAAATGCAACAGATTTTTGTACGTTGATTTTGTATCCTGCAACTTTACCGTATTCGTTTATTATGTCTAAAAGTTTTCTGGTGGATTCTTTAGGGTTTTCTATATATAAAATCAGGTCATCTGCAAATAGTGACAGTTTCACTTCTTCCTTTCCAATTTGGATCCCTTTTATTTCGTTTTCTTCCCTGATTGCTCTGGCTAGGACTTCCAGTACTATGTTGAATAGGAGTGGGGAGAGTGGGCATCCTTGTCTGGTTCCTGATCTTAGAAGGATATGTTTCAGTTTTTCACCATTGAGGATGATATTAGCTGTGGGTTTCTCATATATGGTCTTTATTATGTTGAGGTACTTTCCTTCTATACCCATTTTATTCAGTTTTTATCATAAATGGATGCTGTATGTTGTCAAATGCTTTCTCTGCATCTATTGAGATGATCATGTAATTTTTATTCTTCATTTTATTAATGTGGTGTATTACGTTGATTGATTTGTGAATGTTGAACCATCCCAGCATCGCTGGAATAAATCCCACCTGATCAAGGTGTGTAATCTTTTTAATGTATTGTTGTATGCGATTTGCTAGTATTTTGTTGAGGATTTTTTCATCGATGTTCATCAGTGATATTGGCCTGTGATTTTCTTTTTTTGTGTTGTCCTTGTCTGGTTTTGGTATCAAGATAATGTCGGCTTCATAAATCAGTTTGGGAGCTTCCACTCGGCCTCAATTTTTGGAAGAGTTTGAGAAGTATAGGTATTAAGTCTTCTTTGAATGTTTGGTGGAATTCAGCAGAGACGCCATCTCTTCCTGGACTTTTATTTTTTGGGAGGTTTTTGATTACTGTTTCAATCTCCTTGCTGGTGATTTGTTTATTCAAATTCTCTATTTCTTCTTGATCCAGTTTTGGAAGGTTGTATGATTCTAAGAATTTATCCATTTCTTCCAGATTGTCGAATTGGTTGGAATATAGTTTTTCATAGTCTTCTTTTATAATCTTTTGTATTTCTGAGGTGTCTGTTGTAATTTCTCCTCTTTCATTTCTGATTTTACTTATTTGAGCCTTCTCTCTTTTTTTCTTGGTGAGTCTAGCTAAAGGTTTGCCAATTTTGTTTATCTTTTCAAAGAACCACCTCTTGGTTTTATTAATTTTTTCTATTGATTTTTAGTCTCTATTTCATTTATTTCTGCTCTGATTTTTATTTATCTTCTTCTACTGATTTGGGGCTTTGTTTGTTCTTCTTTTTCCAGTTCCTTTAGGTGCATTGTTAGATTGTTTATTTGAGATATTTCTTGTTTGTTGAGATAGGTCTGTATGGCTATAAACTTCCCTCTTAGAACCGCTTTTGCTGTATCCCATAAATTCTGGCATGTCGTATTTTCATTTTCATTTGTCTCCAGGTATTTGTTGATTTCTCCTTTGATTTCTTCATTGACCCAATATTTGTTCAGTAGCATTTTGTTTAATCTCCACGTATTTGTTGCTTTTCTCATTTTCTTCCTATAATTTATTTCCGGTTTCACACCATTGTGGTAAGAAAAGATATTTGGTATTGTTTCAGTCTTAAATTTATGTAGACTTGTTTTGTGGCCTAATATGTGATCAACCCTGGAGAATGTTCCATGTACATTTGAAAAGAACTTGTATTCTTCTGTTTTTGGATGGAATGCTCTGTATATATCTACTGGGTCGATCTGTTCTAGTGTTTCATTTGTGGCCCATGTTTCCTTATTGATCTTCTGTTTGGATGATCTATCCATTGGTCTCAGTGGAGTGGTAAAGTCCCCTACTATTATTGTGTTACTGTCTATTTCTGTTTTTACCTCTGTTAATAATTGCTTTATATATTTAGGTGCTCCCACATTGAGTGCATAGATATTTACAAGTTTATATCCTCTTGTTGGATTGTTCTCTCGATCATTATGTAATGCCCTTCTTTGTCCATTTTTACAGTTTTTGTTTTAAAGTCTATTTTGTCTGATATTAGTATTGCTACTCCAGCTTTCTTTTCATTGTCATTTGCATGGAGTATCTTTTCCGATCCCTTCACTTTCAGTTTGTGAGTGTCTTTAGGTGTGAAGTGTGTCTCTTGTATGCAGCATATATATGGGTCTTGTTGTTTTATCCAATCAGCTACCCTCTGCCTTTTAATTGGAACATTTAGTCCATTGATGTTTAAAGTAGCTATTGATAAGTATGTACTTATTGCCATTGTCTCTTTAGTTTGACCTATGTCTGAAAGTTCTACTCTTTAACTCCCCTCCTCCCTCCTTTTATGTTTTTGATATCATATCTAACCTCTTTTTTCTGCATTTGTATCCATTACCCTCTTACCATGGAAATAGATAACATTTCCCATTTGTGGCCTTTTCTTTTCCACTTAAATCAGTCCCTTTAACTTTTCTTGTAGCACTTGTTTCTTGGTGACAAACTCCTTTAATTTTTGCTTGTCTGGGAAACTTTTGATCTTTCCTTCCATTCTGAATGATAACGTTGACTGGGTAGAGGATTCTTGGCTGTAAGTTTTTTCCTTTTAGCACTTTAAATATATTGTGCCACTCTCTTCTAGCCTGTAAGGTTGCTGCTGAGAAGTCAGCTGATAGCCTTATGGGGTTTCCTTTGTATGTCCCAGAGAGAAGTCCAATGGCGTCTGTGTCAGTATGCCCACACCAGGCCACAACAATGGCCACTGCCAATGTCCCAGTCCCTGGAGAGGTCTCACCTCTCACTGTAATGCACTCAGAGCCTATCAGGTGAGTCTCTTTTCACCAAAGCACTGTTCACCTTTCTTTCTGGTGATTTTAAGTTGCTTTCTGAAACAGGTGAGTTTGCACATCGGCCCTTTAAGAACCGGTTTTAATTTCTTTGTGAACCAGCATTTCTGGGGGTACTCCCCAATGTTTTAGTAGCAGGCAAAGCCAGATATTAGGCCACTTGTCTCAGTTGTGCCGGGTCCACAAAATGCCCACAGTGGGAACACTCCCCGGCTCAGGGCCCTGTTCCTCCACGGAGGGCTGCGTACTTCTGGGCTGCTCCCGGGCGGCCATGAAGCGCTGTGGCTGGTGACGGTAGCGTTTTTTTCTCTCCAGAAGGGAGTTTCTGCCTCTTCCACCTCAATTAGGATTGCCGTTTTTTGTAGGAGTTCCTCTTATCCAGTTTTCAGTTCTGTCTCGGGATAATTTTTCCACGAGTAGTTGTAAATTGGCTGTGTCCATAGGAGGAGGTGTGTTCAGAGTCTGCTTACACCTCCATCTTGACTTCGTCTCCCTGATTTTATGTTACTTTAACCTAGTTTTATTTTGTATTCTCACCCCAAAATACAGTGGCTCCGGCACCTCACATTCAAGACGTGTAAGCTCAAAGGTTTCATCATAACAATAAACTTATCTAGCTTCAATTTTTCTTATACTTTTAAAAGAGACAGTGTTCTCCAATTTATCTTGTATTAAATTTGGAGCGTAATTTTTACAATATATAAAAAATAAATATATTTCCTTTCTAAAGCATTTAGAATGGAGTGGTAAAAAGACGCCAGTTCAGACTCATTCTTTACTTTGAGATGTCTGGCCTGCGTGAGAAGCACAATCTAGACAAGGAAGCCCACTTTCACCACTTTTATTTATCATAGTATTGGGAGTCCTAGCCAGAGCAATCAGGCAAGAAAAAGAAATAAAGGGGATCCAAATTGGAAAGGAAGAAGTGAAACTGTCACTATTTGCAGATGACATGATTTTATATATAGAAAATCCTAATGAATCCACCAAAAAACTTTTAGAAATAATAAATGATTATGGTAAAGTTTCAGGATACAACATCAAAATACAAAAATAAGTTGTGTCTCTATACACTAACAACGAAGTAGCAGAAAGAGAAATCAAGAATACAATCCCATTTACAATTGCCACAAAAAGAATAAAATACCTAGGAATAAACTTAACCAAAGAGGTGAAAGATCTGTACACCGAAAACTATAAAACATTGCTGAAAGAAATTGAAGAAGACGCAAAGAAATGGAAAGATATTCTGTGCTCTTGGATTGGAAGAATTAACATAGTTAAGATGTTCATACTTCCTAAAGAAGTCTATAGATTCAATGCAATCCCTATCAAAGTTCCAACAACATTTTTCACAGAAATAGAACAAAGAATCCTAAAATTTATATGGAACAAAAGACCCCGAATAGCTAAAGGAATCCTGAGAAAAAAGAACAAAGCTGGAGGTATCACACTCCCTGATTTCAAAATATACTACAAAGCTATAGTAACCAAAACAGCATGGTACTGGCACAAAAACAGACACACAGATCAATGGAATAGAATCGAAAGCCCAGAGATAAACCCACACATCTATGGACAGCTAATCTTTGACAAAGGAGCCAAGAACATACAATGGAGAAAGGAAAATCTCTTCAACAAATGGTGTTGGGAAAACTGGATAGCCACATGCAAAAAAATGAAAGTAGACCCTTACCTTACACCATACACTAAAATTAACTCCAAATGGATTAAAGACTTGAATGTAAGACCAGAAACTATGAAACTTCTAGAAGAAAACATAGGCAGTACGCTCTTTGACATTGGTCTTAGCAACATATTTTCAAGCACCATGTCTGACCGGGCAAGAGAAACAATAGAAAAAATAAACAAATGGGACTACATCAAACTAAAAAGCTTCTGCACAGCAAAGGAAACCATCAACAAAACGAAAAGACAACCTAACAATTGGGAGAAGATATTTGCAAACCATACATCTGATAAGGGCTTAATCTCCAAAATATACAAAGAACTCATGCATCTCAACAACAAAAAAACTACCAACTCAATTAAAAAAATGGGCAAAAGACCTGAACAGACATTTCTCCAAAGAAGATATACAGATGGCCAACAGACCCACGAAAAGATGTTCAAAATCACTAACTATCAGGGAAATGCAAATCAAAACTACAATGAGATATCACCTCACGCCTGTCAGAATACTATAATTAACAAGACAGAAAACAACATGTGTTGGAGAGGATGTGGAGAGAAGGGAACTCTCATACACTGCTGGTGGGAGTGCAAACTGGTGCAGCCACTATGGAAAACAGTATGGAGATTCCTCAAAAAAGCAAGGATAGAACTACCATATGATCCAGCTATTCCACTGCTGGGTATTTATCCAAAGAACTTGAAAACACCAATGCATAAAGATACATGCACCCCTGTGTTCATTTCAGTGTTATTCACAATAGCCAAGACTTGGAAGCAACCTAAGTGCCCATCAAGGGATGAATGGATAAAGAAGATGTGGTATATATACACAATGGAATACTACTCAGCCATAAGAAACGATGAAATCCAGGCATTTGTGACAACATGGATGGACATCTAGGGTATTATGCAAAGTGAAATAAGTCTGAGGGAGAAGGTCAAATACCGTATGATTTCCTTCATTAAGTAGTAGATAACAACAATAAACAAACACATAGAGACAGAGATTGGATTGGTGGTTACCAGAGGGGAAAGGGGGAGGGAGGAGGGCAAAAGGGATAATTCAGTACATGTGTGTGGTGATGGGTTGTAATTAGTATTTGGGTGGTGAACATCATGTAATCTATGCAGAATTGGAAGTATAATGATGTACATCTGAAATTTTTGCAATGCTATAAACCAATGTTACTGCAATAAACAAAAAATTAAAAAAATAAATCCTTCTTTAAAGCTTTGGGACAATTACAACAACAAACAAACACATAGAAACAGAGATTGGATTGGTGCTTACCAGAGGGGAAGGTGGGGAGGGAGGAGGGTGAAAAGGATAATTAGGCAGATGTGTGTGGTGATGGATAGTCATTAGTATTTGGGTGGTGAACATGATAACATGATGTAATCCATGCAGAAATAGAAGTATAATGATGTACACCTGAAATTTATACAATGTTATAAACCAATGTTACCACAATAAACCAAAAAAAAAAAAAAAAAAAAAAGCATTGGAACAATTCATCTGGCCCTGAATTTTCTTTGTTCAGAGCTTTTGGATTATTGATTCAATTTCTTTAGTAGTTATTGGTCTGTTCAAATTTTCTAGTAAGTGTTAATTGGTGAGTTTTTTAAAATTTGTCCTTTTCAGCTATGCTATGTAATTGATTGATGTACAATTGCTCATAGTGTCTTTTTATACTCCTTTCTATTTCCGTAAGGTCAACAGTTATGAACCAACTTTCATTACTGATTTTAGTAATTTGAGCCTTCTCTCTTTTTTTCTTGGTGAATGTAGCTAAACGTTTGTAAGATTTTGTTGATCTTTTAAAAGAATTAACTTTTGGTTTTGTTGATTTTCTCTATGTTCTCTTTTCTATTTCATTTATCTCCACTCTAATATTTATTATTTACTTCTTTCTGCTGGGTTTTGTTTCCTCTTACTTTCTTTTTTTCTAGATCCTTAAGGTATGAAGTTAGATTAGTGTTATGAGATTTATCTTTGTTTTTTAAAGGAAAGGTTTAAATTTATAAATTTCCTTCTGAACGCTGCTTTCACTGTATACCACAAGTTTTGGTATCTTATGTAATCTTGTGTATTTCTTTTCATTTCTTTCAAAGTGTTTTCTAATTTCCTTTGTGATTTCTTCTTTGACACAGTGGTAGTTTAGAAGTGTATTGTTTAATTTCCACATTTGTTTTTATATTTACTATGAATTGGCTCTGAAGCTTCTGAGAAGCTAAAATGAAGAAGTAAACCAGAAACAGTTTACATCGTCTAACTATGTTTATATTGTCCAATATGGTAGCCACTAAAACTTGAAATGTGGCTAGTCAAAACTGAGATGTAGTGTGAATAAAAATACACATCATATTTCAAAGACTTAGTACAGAAAAAGTAAAAGCCCTCATTTTTTAGTATGTATTAGATGTTGAAATGATAATCTTTTGAATATATTTGGTTAAAATGTCTTGTTTTATACAGTATATATTTATACTATATATATATCACTATATACTTCCTTGTTAGTATTGCTTTTTGCTTTAGGGAGTTCCAGCACAGAGTAAGAGAGGGAGCAAGAGATTATTAGCTTCATCTAAAAAATAATGAACAAAATTTTCTAATTAAGAACCTCCAAACACAAGTCTGAGAAGACCACATCCTCAGAAAAGGTTTGAGAGGCCCCCAGAACCTCTAGGTGGACTGAATGGTGATTGTCTACACCTATATGCCTCCAGTTTAAAAAGACTGGGAGAGGTGATTGTCTTTTCAAATGTGTAGATATGAACATAAATGTACAAGGAACTTGAAGAAACAGAGAAAAATGGCCCAATCAGAGAAAAAAAATAAATCTCTGTAAACAGACGCTAAAGAAATGGAAGTATATGAACACCTAACAAAGAATTCAAAATAACTGTCATGAAGATGCTCAATGAGTTCAGGAAAGCAGTATGTGTTTTAGTTTTATTGCATTTTTTGAAATTTTCAAAATACAAATATTTTCCAAAAAATGAAAGAGAACATGGAAATTCTATAAATAATACTTAATATCATGATGAATATTTATCTTGAAAATATGCACTAAAATTCACAAAGCATAAAGCTCTACATTTAAAGTGTAGTGCACTAAGACATATTACCTGTAAGGAATGAATTTAATATACAATAATACAGACCATGTAGATTCTTTAAATGTCATGAAAGTATCAATGTTCATCTTGCAAATACACAAGAAATTACACACTAATGTTGAACCTCTACATTTGAAGTACAATGTGATATCATATGTACCTTTTAGGGGTTAATATTAACAGAATTAAACTACTTTTTTATTGTAGTATAGACTATGTCTTACAGAAATATATTTCGCTTCCAGAAAATTGTGTAGGAGAAATAAACTTTACTATATTTTTAAATAAGTTGATAAACAATGCATTGGAGAAAATTTGATATGGAAGTGGAAAAAATAGACTGGGAAAATATTAAATTAACTCTAATGCAGCATATAAAGAGACTATAAAGAACAAGCATAGTTATACAGATATTTAGGAATTTCAAGATTTTACTTAAATGTTCTGTAGAAAGTCCTTTATTTTTGACAAAAAAAAACCCAATTCATTTAATTGCAGAAAATACTACTTTATGGGCTGCACCGTTGAAAGCTTGTTTTACTTGCTGGTTTCTCATGGTGTAAATGAAGGGATGGGGCCTGGGGGCCACAGAGGTATTGAGAATAGCTACTCCTTTTGTCAATGATGCCTCTTCTTTTGCAGCGGGGTTAGCATACATGAATATACAGCTTCCATAAGAAATGGAAATGACAATCATATGAGAGGAGCAGGTGGAGAAAGTCTTTTTTCTCTGACTGGCAGATGGGAATCTCAAAATAGTTCTGATATGTGCATATAAGATAAAATCACTAATGCCAAAGTGAATAACAAATTAACCAAAGCAAAGTCAAAGCCAATTACTTCTAGGAGCCAGGTATCTGAGCAAGATAGTTGTAAAAGGGGAAAATAGTCACATGCAAAGTGATCAATGACATTGGAAGCACAGTAATCCAGCTGGAGGAGAAGCATAAGAGGTGGAAAAATGGTCACAAACCCGCCCAGCCATGCACAGAGCACCAGCAGGCTGCAGAGCTTCCTGTTCATGATGGTTGTGTAGTGAAGGGGCTTGCAGATGGCAACATAGCGGTCATAGGACATGGTGGTTAGGATGTAGAATTCAGTCACCTCCAGGAAAATAAAGAAAAATAGTTGGGCTGCACAGTTGTTATTGGAAATAGTCGTATCCCTGGTGATAATTGTCCCCAGAAATCTAGGGATACATACAGTTGCAGATGAGATTTCTAGGAAAGAGAAGTTCTGGAGGAAGAAATACACAGGTGTCTGTAGGTGGGAGTCCACCAAGCTGAGTGTGATGACATTCAGCTTTCCAGTGACATTTAATACGTATATGATCAATAGAAAGAAGAAAGTCACAATTCGAAGATCAGGATCGTCAGGAAGACCTAGGAGGACAAACTCTGTGATCGCTGTGTGGTTCATTCTCCTCTCTCTCTCTCTGCTTTTTTCTTCTTTTAAAGATATTTACGTGGAAAGAGTATTCGAGGGAATAGATGAAAGATATAATTCATCATGATCAATATCATCATCATTGATACAATTCTAAGACATTTTCTATAATCTGTGCGAATTTTATTTCCTTTTGATTATCTTGTTTGCATTATGGTTTAATAATATTTGTGAGTCCTGCTATATTTACTAGTTCTCTTGTTTTAAATCTATCAGGTGAAGTTAGAAAACCTTCATCAAATAAGTCACATCATTGACAGATGGTAAATAAAATCAATACTTCTTGCTCTGTCCAATTTATGCAAATTATTATATTTTGTTGAAACAATTGTATGGAATATGCATTTTTCTTTCTTTTCTGTCACGTGTTTATTACAACATAATGCCGCCTAAAAACAGAAATGATCTTAATTCCATCAAAAGGTAAAAGTGAAACTTAGAAAACTGAAGTCATTACACTTTTTATGATATAAGAAATCAATTAATAATTTTCTTAGCAAATAAAACAGACATTTTATTTTTAATTATTAATTTTATTTTCAATATTAAAATTATGGGTGTAATTATCCAGATAACATGAGAACATTCTATACATATTATATAATAATACATTATACACATTTACAGTAAGATAGAATAAATATCCTAATTATTTTATTTAACAAATAGAGAACACATTCACTGACACTGATTTGTCTTACAATTCCATTGACATCATTAATGTTTGACATCTTCTAAGACTTGCTAGAAATGTATATAGAGAAATATTTTTATTTATAAGCTTAAAGGGACATACAGTATTTATCTATTTTTCATTTTGCACTCAAGCCTAAATTGGAAAAGTAACTACTTGCCTCTCATCTTAGCAGCTCTGTGACCCAGATTGTAGCCCAGTGCATTTACCATTTGAACATTCTTCTTTCTGAGCTATTAAGCTTTATGAAAAAAATGTTTTATTCTCTCGTAATTCTGCCTCATGTTTATCTTTTACATAAGACTACTGATCCATAAGGATATTTTAGAAATGTATAGGAAAACCTCTCCCATTCATCCTAACCTATTCAATTAATTCCCAGCTGTGCTTTATATACTAAGCTGTAGATTTGGTTTGCTAAAATGATGACAGTTACCTCCTCTATATTTAATTTTTTGTGTGTGTGAGGAAGATCAGCCCTGAGCTAACATCTGATACCAATCCTCTTTTTTCTGAGGAAGACTGGCCCTGAGCTAATATCCGTGCCCATCTTCCTCTACTTTATATGGGATGCCGACACAGCATGTCTCAACAAGCAGTGCGTTGGTGTGCACCCGGGATCAGAACTGGTGAACCCTGGGCCACCACAGCGGTGCGCGCGCACTTAACCGCTTGCGCCAGTGGGCCAGCCGGCCCCTCCTCCTCCCCTATATTTTAGATAGTCAAGTTTCTAATGTGAAGGACAGAATGCAAAATTATGGCTTCTCTGCCAGACATTAGCAAAATTCACACTACTCAAATTTTATCTTATTTTTTTTCTATTTTATGATGGCTCAAGGAAAATAGTTTAGGAAATAAAAATAGAATGTCAGAAACCTTAAGAATATGTGGAAATATACCATAGTCCTCTTTGATAATATTAACATGGAATTTTAAGAAAGCAATATTTAAGGAGAGAACTACATTTCTGCTCTGTTACAGACCATGGGGTTTTCTGAAAGTCATTCTTGGATTTCTCAGTAGCCTCCTAACTCTTTATGGTGACTCTCCCTTGAGAACAGTTATGTTCATCTTTGTATCCCAGAAAGGACGTAATGTGTTGACTTCTGCAAAATAATACTTCCATTAATCACAATTACTTAATATTTCAAGAGTAATAAAAATAGCTGTGAAATCTACTTTCTTATAAAAATAGAACTCAATAAAGAAAAGTTTTCTACATATACTCTTTTTTTGTTTTTTATCTTTAGGCTTTGTTAGTGTTGGGGCATCAAGAAGCAAGATTATGTCATCATTCTAAGTTAAATAATAACTATTATAATGCATATGTTGTGGTCACAATTTTTTTAAATGCTATTACATAGGTTAACTAATTTAATCCTCATCACCAATAGCAATATATAATTGTAATGTCAAATTTGTCCATCTTACTGTTCATTTTGGCCTTTACATTTATTTACTAGCCCTGGTGATCTAGTAAAGATTCAGCACTTTCACCGCCACAGCCCAGTCAGACAACCACCCCACCTATCTGTCGTTTGTCGTTGTCATGCTGTGGCAGCTGTGTGTTGCTGTGACACTGAAAGTTATGCCACCAGGATTTCATATATCAGCAGGGTCACCCATGGTGGACAGGTTTCAGTGGAGCTTCCAGCCTAAGACAGACTAGAAAGAAGGAACTGGCCACCCACTTTCAAAAAATCAGATATGAAAACCCTACAAATAGCACAGGAGCATTGTCTGATATAATGTCAGAAGGTGAAAGGATTACAAAAGAAGACCAGGCACGGTTCTGCTCTGCTGTATGCAGAATAGCTAGGATTCAGGCACTGACAACAAGAAAATCGTGTCTTCAACGTTCTAATGAGAAATGTCACCAAATAATAATCTTTTGTTTATTTCAAATTCTGATTAGTAAATTGTTGTTTGTTTTTTAATGTTCTTTATGTTTCTCAAATATTTTGATCATAAAAATTGTATGTAATCAGTTAATAACAAGCTATACAATTGTTGTATAATTATATAAACTAACAATACATGTTATACGATTACTTCATATTAAATAAGTGTTATATGCTTAAATGAAATAACAAAACATGCATTTAACATAAAAAATACAATATTGAATTTATATAATCATATAATAATACAGTCACCAATGCAGAACTAAATCACAGCTGGGATGCTAGTCTGTTTGGGAATTACTTACTGGAAGAAAGGAATTCAAAGTGAGTGTGGGAAAAAATAGAAGAAAAAGTAGGCTTAGCTCAAATCTATGATAAGGCATATGTTGTATTTATTTAACTCAGTAAAGAAGCATTTTGGTAGATGTGGCTCTATATCAGAGGGAGTGATACCCTTGTCCACTTCATTCGTTTTTTTCCTAGCTTTATTGAGATGTAATTGACATATACCGTTGTGTAAGTTTAAAGTGTACAACGTGTTGATTTTATACACTTACATATTGTGAAATGAGATATCACCACACGCCCATCAGAATGGCTATAATTAATAAGACAGGAAACAACAAGTGTTGGAGAGGATGTGGAGAGAAGGGAACTGTCATACACTGCTGGTGGGAGTGCAAACTGGTGCAGCCACTATGGAAAACAGTATGGAGAATCCTCAAAAAATTAAGGATAGAACTACCCTACGATCCAGCTATTCCACTGCTGGGTATTCATCCAAAGAACGTGAAAACACCAATGTGCAAAGATATATGCACCCCTGTCTTCATTGCAGGGTTATTTACAATAACAAAGACTTGAAAGCAATCTAAGAGCCCATCAAGGGACAAATGGATAAAGAAGATGTGGTATATATACACAGTGGAATACTACTCAGTCATAAAAAATGATGAAATCCAGCCATTTGTGACCACATGGATGGACATTGAGGGTATTATGCAAAGTTAAATAAGTCAGAAGAAGAAGGTCAAATACTGTATGGTCTCATTCATTGTCTAGTAGATAATAACAACAACAAACACACAGAGACAGAGATTGGATTGGTGGTTACCAGAGGGGAAGGGGATAGGGAGGAGGGTGAAAGGGATAATTAGGCAGATGTGTGCGGTGATGGATTGTAATTAGTATTTGGGTGGTGAACAGGAGAAGATGATGTAATCCATGCAGAAATAGAAGTATAATGATGTACACCTGAAATTTATACAGTGTTATAAACCAATGTTTCCTCAATAACCAAAAAAAAAAGCTTGTGGAAGTTTAAAATAAAAACACAACTTTCAAAGAGTTTAAAAAAAAAGAAATGATTGCCACAGCGGGATTAGTTAACACATCCGTCACTCACATAGTTACCATTTCTGTTTTTGGTGAGAACATTTAAAACCTATTTTCTTAGCAACTTTTGACAAGGTATATGATATCTTATTTTTATAGATCAGTTTTGTGGCAATAGTGAAATGGTGTTGTGTTTTTATCCTAAAAGCCCAATTAATAAGCAATAAGAAACTCTATCATTATTCACGGAAGGCATGTATGCAGTAGCGCTTCCTTTGATTGCATCCTCATCCTCGTGATTTCCTGTAATTGCTATTTAGATTTAGAGGCTTAATGCAGGTTTAATAATTTTTCTTTGCAAGACTACTCGAGAAATGGAATTTTAAATTTGTGACAGGAGATACATGTTTAGTTGATTTTGTTCCATTGTTGATCAATGACTGGATCCATTGATTCACTATGTACTGTAAAATGGTTATATTCTTAATTTTTCATTTACTTTTGCTTATTCATTGTTACAGTTTATACAGAAAAGCCCAGATGAATGCCTACTTTATTCCTTTCTCAGTGTTCAGAATTGATTCTCTAGTAACTTTCGCTTGATATCTTTATGAATACATGGATTTATAAATGTTTTATTTGTCATAGGTCACGTTGGTGATTGACATAAATATTTCAAGGGAAATTTAAACTGACATCACTACCTCTTGGGAGTGCTTCAGCTAGAAAGAAGCTCTTCAGATTGGCTTGTGACTCCTTTGGATATTACACTCCTACTCTTTGACTGCTTCCTTCCTCTCTTCTATGACAAGTTTTTCCAGGTTCATGTTATGCTTTTCTGTATTTGAACTGGACTGAATCCTTTCTCTCAACAGTCCTTCCTACGTTGGTTAGGAAATATTAAATCAGGATAAGAATCTGCACATGAGTTGTGATAATTGCTATGAGGTTGATCATCTTTTCTAGGTATTTTCAGTGGATAGGTCCAGCAAACACATATATTTTAAGATAAAATACCTATGAGCGTATACTAAGATGTAGCCTTCAAACTTGGGACTACAAGATTTTTACAAAACTCTTTTATTTTTCATACATTTGTATTTCCTTTCTCTCATAATGAGAGCCCTGGCTGTTAATAGAATTAGATAAAACTGGAATATCATGTTGATCTTCATTTGCTTGTTTTCCTCACTTTCCACATACAACAGTGTTAGAACAACAACAGCACTACCATCCACAATTTCATCCCTCCCTAGGAACAATTTTAGATTTTTTAGTTATTCTCTTTGCCCTTAGAGTAAATTCTACTTAGATGTATTTAAAATCTTTTGGAATAATTCTGCTTCATGTGTTTATCTCATCAACTAAATATACATTATATTACATTTATTCCAATTAAGTTTTATTTTTCAGAGATTCCTTTTTTAAACTTAATATATTTGTAATTTAAAAATATTAATATAGTTATAAAGTCAAATATGCAAACTAGATGTATTACAAAAAGTCTATCCGGGCCATCCCAGTGGCGTAGTGGTTAAGTTCGCACGCTCCTCTTTGGCAGCCCAGAGTTCACCAGTTTAGATCCTTGGCGTGGACCCACTTACTGCACATCAGGCCATGCTGAGGGGCAGCCCACAAAGAAGAACTAGAAGGACCTGCAGCTAGGATATACTACTATGTGCTGGGGGCTTTGAGGATAAAAAAGAAAAAAAAAAGAGGAGGATTAGCAACACATGTTAGCTCATGGTCAATCTTCCACAAAAAAACAAAAATAAAAACAAAAAATCACCTCAACCCATTACCTTAAAAAAAAAAGAAGTCTATCTTCAAGCACTGATCCTTCCAAACCGTTTTCTTCCCTCTTTAAAGGGAAATCTTTATTTTAAGTTCTATGGTTTATATTTCCATTGTTTATTTTTTAAACTTAACCTATTATATGCGTAAATTAACATTTCCCTTCTTAGGGAAATATATACACATTTTCCCATTTCCTTTAAACAATGTATATGGAGGACCATGCTACAGTAGTATATATACGCGTCTTATGCCTTTTACAGCTGAAATGTGTTTGTATACTATTGTTTACTAAAAAGTACTCTAATAATGAAAATCTTCTTTCTACTACTCTTGCCATACTGCAAATAGTCCTATATTGAATTACTTGTGAACTTGCCTATTAATTTTTTTTTACCCGTTTATCCTTAAAATTGTTTCCTAGAAGTGAGTTTGTGGGTCAATGAAGATGCACATGTATAATTTTACTAGTTATTTTAAAATACTCCATAAGGATTATTTCACTTTATACATCACCAGCAATATATGATGGACTAATTCCAATAGCTTTACCAAAGAAGAATGCTGTCACCTTTTGAGCTTTTGCCAATAAATCAGAGGCAGTAGGGATATGTCAGTGTAGTTTTAATTTGCATTTCTCATATGATGAATGAGGTTGAGAAAAAATTTTATTTGATTAAGTTATTTGTGTATATTATTCTTTAAAATATTTGACTATTTCTCTGGTCTACTTTTCTATGTTTTTTTATTCTTTTCTACATTTAGAAGCTTGTTATATATTAGATACATAAAATTTTTGTTTGTAAACTAAGTTGAATATTGTTTGCCCACATAGAGAATTGTGTCTTTACTTGCTTATATCATTGGCCACATTATCTTTTAAAAGATTTTATTTTACTGTGTTGAGAACACTTAATATGAGATATACTGACAATTTTTAAATGTACAAACAATATTGTTAATTATAGACACAATGTTGTACAGCAGATCTCTATAATTTACTTATGCATTACATAACTGAAACTTTATGCCAGTTGATTAACAACTCCCCATTTCCCCCTTTATCCAGCCCCTATAAACCACCATTCCACTATCTGATTCTATGGGCATGACTATTTGAGATATCTCATGTAAGTGGAATCATGTAGTATTTGTCCTTGTATGGCTGGCTTATTTCACTTAGCACAGTGTCCTCCAGGCTCATGTATGTTGTTGCAAAGGGCAGGATTTTCTTCTTTTTTGAGGCTAAATAATATTTCATTGTATGTATATACCATATTTTCATTATACGTTCATCTGTCAATGGGCATTTGGGATGTTTCCACATCTTTTCTTTTTTGTGAATAATGCTGCAATGAGCATAAGGATGCAGATATCTCTTCCAGATCTTGATTTCAATTCTTTTGGATATATATCCAGAAGTAGAATTGCTGAATCATATGAGAGTTCTATTTTTAATTCTTTAAGGAATTGCCCACTGATCTCCATAGTGTTCTGATAGGTCTGTTAGGTCCATTTGATTTATAGGATTGTTCAAGCCCACTGTTTAGACCACTGTTTGTTGATTTTCTCTCTGTTTTATCCATATTTGAAAAGGAGTATTGAAGTCTCCTACTATTCTGAATTGCTGTCTTTGACGTAAATAAAGAGGTAAACTGAGGCAAACTCAAAAAGATGAGTTTACTCAGGGATAGCAGAGGAATTGCAACTCAGAGCAAGCATACTGTAGTAAGCTACAGGCAAGTCTGCTGATGGTTTGGGGTGGGTCGGATTTATGGGCACGGATTGTAAAAAGGAGAGCGTTCAGTTAGAGTCAGTTAAAATAAAAAAACAAATAGAGGTCAACTTTGAAAACTTCCTGAGCAAACACAATCAGTCCAGTCACACAAACAAAGCTGAATTTCACCCACTTTGTGAGATCAACCAGACCTTGGTCATCTCCCATTCATGCCTCTGGTAAAACTTCCCATGGTGGGTATGAGACAACATCTGATCAACCCCTATCATCCAAGAAAATTCCAACACTATCAGTTTTCTGTAAATCAGGCATTCACGGTAAATCAGTCTCTTAGTCCTTAAGTTTTGTCTTCCTGAGGGCACGTGTATGGGATTCTCCACTTTATATCCTCTGGTTCTATTTTAGACTGAAATTCTGTGTGGGATGCAGCCTCAGCATGGCCGGAGAAGCAGTGCGTCAGTGCGCGCCCAGGATCTGAACCCGGGCCACCAGTAGCAGAGCGCGCGCCCTTAACTGCTAAGCCATGGGGCCGGCCCTCATTAATTCCCTTTAGTTTCTCACAGCCTATATGAGTTCATATACTTATTACCAAAAGTTTTTTTTAGTACATACCTTGTACCAAGTATTATTTTAGGTGCTTGAAAAACAGTAGTCAAGAAAAATGGCAAAGCCCCCAATCCACATGATTTGGATAAAGACAATGAATAATAAATACAATAAATAAGTAAAAAAAAAAAAAAAACTTTGACGGTGAAAATGCCATGGAAAGAAAAGGTCACATAGATTAGGTGCGTCTACAGTAGAGACAGATTTAAGATTAAATCAGTTATTTAGAACATGCTCATTAAGATAGCGATGCTTGAGTAAAGGCGTTAGAGAACTCTAGCTGTTATATCAAGCAGATATTTGAGAATAGATTACTCTAGGTTAAAAAACACTGCAAATACTATAGGCCTATGTATATAACTTTGTCATTTTCAAATAGTGACAATTCTGGTTCTTCTTTTCCATTACTTTTAATTTGCATGTATTTTTCTTTATTTGCTACATTCTGAATAAGCCCTCTAGTATAATGTTGAAACAATGCAGTAGTAGTAGGCATCCTTATCATGTACCTCCTTTTATAGAATATGCTTATAAAGTTTCCAATTAAGTGTAATATTTGTTATAGGAATTTTTAAATTAGGGTTTTTTTTACAAATCTTTTTAAACTTTAAATAGAGTAAATAATACAATAAATTCTTATATACTTATCATCCATATTAAGCAATCATCAGTACTTTGCCAGACTTAATTCACCCAATTTTTTTCCCTCTGCTAAAATATCTTAAACAAAATGTAAGGCAGCATGCTACTTCACCATATATAGATCTGCAACTATAGAAAGCTTTCAAGCTGGATCTTGAAAGACGAGTAAGAATAGAAACTTTAGGTGCAAAAGCATAGAAAAATGAATAAAATAGAATTTTTAGAATGTATCGAAAGTTGTGCATGGCAACAATAGGTTCTAAGTTAAAGCGGGAGAAGGAATAATAGATGGTGAGAGAGTAATAAATACGAATGGGTTAAGTGTAAACTTCGGGAGTGTCCATACAGTTGGTGTGAGTCCAGTGAAACAAAGGCAAAGTCAAAATCAAGATGTAGAGAAGATTCAGTTACATAATAAGAGAAGATTTAAAAACTTGGAGTGAGATGACAGATATTTGAAAAGCCAAATAAATATATTACTGAAAGAAGTACCACGGACTTTGGTGACAGAAATTAGTGTAACCGTGTCAGGAAAGGACAGTGTTAGAGTTGGCCATAGTCGAAATTATTGTCTAGAAGCATCACTATCGGAGTTTCCAACCTGTTTGTATGAATCAGTGGGTTATATTGTACACGATAGAGATCCTGGCTATATTTTATAGGACCAGTTGTAAAATAAATAGTTTGTGATTTGTTTTATTAATCTCCCTCAACAACTTTTCAAATGAATCAAAGTTGGCATCTGAGGCTTTCCCATTCAGCCTGGGTTAGAAGGATGAGAGGTAAGGATATGCTCTCTTTGTCATGAAGTTAGAGAAAATTCCTTTCAGGGGGAAACAGTAACATGAGCTGGCAGTCCTATAACTAACTTGCTTTCACCCTTAAGATTAACATCAGAAAAATCACTTAAAGAGTCTAAAATAACTCTAAATCAATTATGGTAGACCATATAAATATTCCATATTTGTTTTCAAAGATTTCTATAATTTGTTCCTGGTTTATAACCTATATATAACCTGTTTCCCAATAATACTGCATTATGCGTCAATATCAACATTCCAAAGATATTCTTCCTTCTCTGGCTTTTAAAAATTCCCCACACTTTGAAATTCTTAGCCATGCCAACTCTGCTAATGTATAATGCATTTCTCAATGTTGTATGAATGTACAATCTTCTCTGTCAACTTTTCATAGATATCTCCAATTGAGTAACACTTTTCCTCCTTGTCTATTGTTGAGTTTATTTATGCATCCTTTCAAACACTGATAATAATCTGCCACAATTTTTATATTTATGAATGTGTCTGTCAGTTATAATAGACTTGAAATTCTGAAGGAATGAAAAAATTCCCTTTTAATTTTAAATTTGTACATATACACAACTATACTAGTATGTATAAAAATAATAATAATTATTACTATTTATTGATAGCTTATTATGTTATATGCATTACATATTTCATTCCATCCTTATGGTATCTTATTTAAGATGTTATACCTGGTTTATAGATAAGGAAATACATGCTAAGAGGATATAGAAACGTCAGGTTTTCAACCATTTTTCTTCTTTAGCATCTAAATGTTAAATCCATTAAGAAAGAGTAAAGTTAAGAAACCATTCCTATCTTCCATCTAAAATTTTGAATTCATTTCAATTTTCTATCACTTTTTTCTCAGTAAATCTTTTGCCAAGTCTCCAAATTGGATATATTGCATGAGGGTCATTAAGAATTTTCCATTACTGGTTAAAAATATAACTTCTTTTCTATTACTAAAAAATGTGGTTGATAAAACTTAGAATATTATTTAGTATCATAAATCCCTGTTTCAGCTTTTGTCTTCAGGGGAAAACACACACACACAACATATATCTTGCCTAAATATTTTAGACATTTACTAACATACTAAGAAAAATGGGTATAAAGAAATTTTCACAGGTAAACTCATAATTTTATATATATTGGAAAAAATTTGCTTTGCTGTGAAGTTTTTATGTTCTACAAAACTTAACCTTAAATGATTTTGGTTAGGTATAAAAAATTGCTATTTTCAAACTAGTCCAAAACTTGAGAAGGAGACCTACATATTATTTTTTTAGCTATCGATAGAGAGAAAATCGTTTATTTACTGCTCAACTACAGAAAATGAATTTATCTTAGGTAACTAACATATATTTCCTCGTTATTATTTGACAACACTATGTATGTATGTAGGTATGTACCTACCTATCCATCTGTCATTCTTTATAGAGAGATATCATGGAATTCAGAAAATGGTGATATACTTAGCAATTAGTCCTAAAAAAGTGTATACTGATGATGGTATATGCCTCTTTACTAATAGATAAATTCCATGGACATATCCAATTAAAATGAATAATGAAAATATGTTTTGATTTTAAAATGAATCATTTACAATTTCTTTAAATTATATAGAAACTTTTCATATATTTCCTAGAACATCAGTAACATAGAAAAGGGAATTTCTGTCAAAAATAAACGAAAATCATAAAATTATGTTTTCTGTGTACAGCAAGTGAAATATCTTATCAATATTTATAAAGTCATTCCAACATTTCTGGGGATCATTTTTTTTCCCAGACAAAACTCGAACACAATTTCACTTTCAAAATAATTATTGAAAAGGTTGTAATTTAAAAAATTTTTTCAAAGAAGGGGGAGTCACAAAGACACGAGGAAAGTGTTTTAATGGAATGAGAAGTATATTAAACAAATATGCTTATAAACTGTTAGAAAAAAGAAAGAAAGAAACAAGGATGACAGGGAGGCTATGCTGATTTGAAGGGGCTACTCAAAATTCATATCTATATTTTGAATTTCCCTTCACCATGTCTCTAATTCACATATTTATATTTGCTTGAGAAAAATACAATCTTCCTTGCCATGTCCATGAAGGCTCCATTGACTTGCTGATTCCTTAGGCTGTAAATAAAAAGATTCAGCTTGGGGGCTACTGCGGACTTTAGAACAGTAACTCTCTTGCTCAAAGACACTCTCTTTTGCTGATGGATTAATGCACATGAAAATGCAGCTGCCATAAGAGATGAAGATGACAATCATGTGGGAAGAACACGTGGAAAGCTCCTTTGTCCGTGGACTAGTTTAAGGAATTATCAAAATTTTTCTGATGATATATATGTAAGACAGAAGTTATGAATGTCAAGGCAAACATTAGAGTAAACACAGCACGAGACAACTCCATTATCTCTTGTAATTTTGTGCATGAACAAGAAAGGTGTATTAAGGGGAAATAATCCCAAGTAAAATGGTCTATGATATTGGACTTACAGCAATCGAGCTGTATGAATAGCATGAGTGATGGGAATATGATTAAGAGTGAAGCCAAGAAGCAAAGAGAAAGTGTGTAGACTCTACGATTCATGATGGTCATGCAATGCAGAGCACTGCAGATGGCACTATAACGGTCATAGGACATGGTAGCCAGAAGGTAAAATTCAGTGACTCCCAAGAGAATGAAAAAAAAACTGAGCAATGCAGTCATTAAAAAAATGGTTTTATCTCCTGAAATAATGGTGCCCAGGAACTCGGGTATACTGACAGTCGTGAATGAAACTTCTAATAAGGAGAAATTTCTGAAGAAGAAATACATGGAGGTCTGGAGGTGGGAATCCAGCAGAGTCAGGGTGATAATGGTCAGGTTCCCAGTGATGCTGAGCAGGTAAGTGATGAACAGAAAGACAAAGATCACAACCTGAAGCTGTGGGTCATCTGACAGTCCCAGGAGGATAAACTCTGTTATTTCTGTCTGGTTTCTCATTCTTCAGTTATTATTTGTTTTTCTCCTGCCAGACCCATAGGAGAATGCACAAAGAACAAACATGAAGAGCAGCTTACCACATATCCAAGTGTGGAACCAGAATTTGGCCTAAGTAGTACGCCTTTGCCATCTTCAGGGAAAATTTAAAACAACCTAATATATACAACGATCCTTAAACTCTCTCTCTTTTGCAGGTGAAAATTCTGGGGCTAAGGCAGATTAAAAACTTATTTTTGGCATCACACAGCTTGAAGTGATAGGGCTAGGATTTGTAGGCACACTTTTGCAATCCTAAATAAAATACTACTTGTTAACTTTCAGAGGTCCTGCTCACAAGGTTCCTACCCAATAAGTACCATCTTTGTTATTGCTCTAATCCTTATACAAATTTATTTTTGTGTTAGTTACAGGCTTAATTACATTGAAATTCTTCAAAAATGTTAATTATACTTTATTTTTACATAAAAAGTGAGTGATTTATCCTTAGCCAGCTAGCACTCATTTTTTCCAATTCCTGCTACTACCTCACTAAAGTCAGATCTACTGAAGCCATTGCCATGAGCAACCTCAGATGTTATCAGATGTTAGAGAAAAAGGTAGAAAATAGTGTAAACTGGAAGGGCTTAAAACTGAGATTGATTGCTTGTGAATCCCTGTCAATGTTTCATAATGATTTAGCCCACCTATGTGTCATCGTTATGGACTTTATTCCTTTACAACCAATGCCGCTGTCCATGTAAAATAAGAACGACTATTTTTATTATTATTTCAGAAGAATTTCCTCAGTCAAAGACTTGTATAGGTGCTATTCAAGAGAGCTAATTTTAATATCTTTATGTATTTATTTAGTTTTCATTTGTGTTTAAAAATTGTAGGTTTTAATTTTTCTATTTTTTAATAAAATGAGAAAATATTACCATAGGTATTTCCATAAAGAAGAGTGAGTATTTCTAGGTTTGAATCCAGGCCACTTAATTATGTCTGAAAATCACTGAACTCCTATGTGCCTCAGTTTCCTCAACCATAAATACATTTTTTGTCTTTGACTACCTGTCCATCTCTTAGATTTTTGTGAGCATTCAGTAAGTTAATATATGTGAAATATTTAGAAAAATGCCAAGCATATAATGAAAATCATATAAGGCTTTTCTCTATGAAAAATATGTTTCCTAATCACTAAATTAAAAACCTTCAGATTAAGATGGTGTCGTGTGTAAAAAGCTATGTCTAAGATAAAATTTATAGCAAGAGAATGACATAGAGGTAAAAAGAAATTTGAAGTAGAAATTACCTGGCTGTACAGTACCTTTTCGGTCTTCTAGGCATAAGATTCACTAATCTTAGACTTATTCTTCCATCTCATATACATGATGCTAACCTCTCCTACTCTGGTATATCTGCCTCCCATACCCCTCACCATCATCACTACTACCCACGTTCAAACACACACACATACGCTCACACACACACACTCACATACACACAGTCTTCCCATCTTCAGCTAGGAACTGATCACTACATGTGAGGTCTACTACCTGTTCCTAAGCATGTCACTCAAACAAAGTCAGGGCCACTTTGGTTCTCTGCTTCTCATTAGTAATAATTACCTTTCTGAGAATGGTTAGCTCTGGAATAAAATAAGATAATATATGTAGGTGTAACTAGCATTGTGGGTATCATATTGTATGACACTCCAAATTACCTCCTTCCTTACTTCCACAATGCTAGGTTTTATACTCATTATGTGAGTCTCCATAGCACCTTATACTCATCCCTCCCAAACTACCACACTTAACATATTGTGCTTTAATCTCCAGTAAGCTCCTCTACTACTCTATGTATTCTTGCAACTTAGGATAGTGTCTGTATCTAAGCTGTTGCAACACAATTCATTGCTGAATATAGTCTATAGCTGGGTTAAAATAAACACTTCTCATATTAATATATAAAGAGATGTTGAGTTTGTTGCTGAAATATATACTTCTATAAGTTACACTTCTCTAATTATGCTATATTCTAACCTCAAGTTTTCTTAAGTTTGTGTCTTTGTTTTTCCAAATTGAATTATTTTCCTATTTTACCAATAGAGTATTTCATCCCCTGTATTGAGTAAATTGAAAACAAAGGATATGTATAGACAACCAAATTTATTGATATATAAATTTTTTAAAACTTCAAAAACAAAATTTCAAAATAACTTTTCTTTAAATTACTCTACAGCTCATCCTTTCAATTCACTCTCTGCTGCTCCAGTGACAGCAATCTTCCTCCATCATTTTTCACTCTTCTTTAAAAGCACTGGTATTTCACACTTGGATTCATAAAGTGCATTCTCATCATATAAACAGAATTTGCTTCCAATCTAAATATTGATGTTTCTGAAATAGTGTACTGACCTTGGATATCAAGGCTTTTAAAAATATCGTATTCCAGTGAGTGATTTCAGTATCATGGCAGAGTGAGCTTTCCGTCTTAGACTCTCCGCAACTAAGATACAACAAAAAAGACATTCATATACCAACAGAGGACATTCACATGACACAAAAAATTTCTGAGAGACCCATGAAGCCTTACACTTGAAGGTGGAAGTGCTGGAACCCCCAGAAGAAATGGAAGGAGGTAAGGAGAACTCCTCTCCTTCCCCAATGACAGTGACCCTGGGACCAGGACTGTGCTGCTATTGGAAAGAGGGAGGTAGGGGCAGCCCTCCAAGGGAAAACTGTTACTCTCCAAGTTCTCTCACAACCTGTGTGAAATTCCCATATGGGGGGGGGTGTCATCATCAAGCTAGAACCCCAGGAGAGCAGATAGCGAGGGAAAGTGAGAAGACTCCAGGATCAGGCAGATAAAAGAAAGAGTCCCTTACCCTGCCTGATGCTCCAGCACAACTGGTCAGCCAGAGCACCAACCAATAGTGGTGGGCTCAGAATACACAGCTCTTGACCTCAACCCAGTGGTGGCAGGTGGAAGCTGTGACCAGATATTTTTAGCATGAGTAAAAATAAGCCCAGGCCCTCAAACAGTGTGCAAAAATATATCAAATATCCTGACCAGAAGGAAAATTACATGCACCCAGAATCCAATCCTGAAGCCACAGAAATTTATAACCTAAATGACAGAGAATTCAAAATAGGTATCATAAAAACACCCAAATGACAACAAGAAAATTCAATGAAATCGGGAACTTCTTCACGAAAGAGATTGAATCTATAAAGAAAAACCAATTACAAATGTTGGAGATGAAAAACACAATTGAGGAAATAAAGAAAAATCTGGAAGCTTTAAAGAACAGAGCTGAAAATATGGAGGAAAGAACTGCATTATTAAAGGTAGGAATGCAGAAATGCTCCAGATGGAAGATGAGAGAGAACTAAGACTAAAAAGAAATGGGGAAATTCTCCTAGAACTATCTGACTCAATTAGGAAATGCAACATGAGGATTACAGTATTTCAGAGGGAGAAGAAAGGGAAAAAGGAGCAGAGAGATTTTTCAAAGAAATAATAGCTGAGACCTTCCCAAACCTGGGGAAGGAGCTGGATATACAAGTGAATGAAGTCAATAGATCTCCTAAATATGTCAACATAGAAAGACCTCTCCAAGGCAAATAGCAGTAAAGCTGGCAAAAGTCAATGACAAAGAAAAAATATTAACAAGACAAAATATTAGCAAGACAAAAAAAAAGAAAACAAAGGAATTCCTATCAGGCTCTCAGCTGATTTCTTGGCAGAAACTTTACAGGGTAGGACATAATCGAATGATATATTCAAAATTCTGAAAGACAAAAACTTTCCGCCAGGAATACTGTATCCAGTGAAAATATCCTTCAGATGTGATGGAGAAATAACAACTATCCCAGATAAACAAAAGCTGAGGGGGTTCATTGCCACAAGACTCCCACTACAAGAAATGCTCAAGACAGCCCTCATGCCTGAAAAAAAAAAAAACAGAGAAAGGGGATACAAAGCTTTGAGCAAGGAGAAAAATAGGTAGACAAAACCAAAAAAATTGCAGCTCTCTATCAGAATAGGTTAGCAAACATTTAATTATAATAACAGAGATTAAGGGAAGGAAAACACCAAAAATAAATACAACTTCATCATTTTAAACACAAACTCACAACACAAGATGTAGTAAGTTGTAACAATCATAACTTAGAAAGGGAAGAGGAAAAGGATGGAATTGACTTAGTCTAAAGAAATAAGAGGCCATCAGAAAATGGACTCTCTCATCAATGAGATTTTTTTATACAAAGTTGATGGTAACCACTAAATAAATAAACAGAACAGAGACACATGATAAATAAAGATAAAACTAAGAAAACTCATCATACAGAACTACCAAACTGAATTGGTAGTCTGAAATAGATGGCAGAAAAAACAAAGGAAATGCAAAATAACTGGAAAATGAGAGATAAAATAGCAACATTAAGCCTTCATGTATCAATAATAACTCTAAATGTAAATAGATTGAATTCTCTAATCAAAAGACACAGAGTGGCAGGATGGATTAAAAAACAAGATACAACAATATGCTGCCTCCAGGAAACACATTTCAGCTCCAGAGACAAACACAGGCTCAGAGTGAAAGCACAGAAGACAATACTCCAAGCTGAGGATAAACAGAAAAGAAAGCAGGTGTTGCCACACCTATATAAAAGTAGACTTCAAGACAAAACAGGTAATGAGAGACAAAGAGGGGAAATATATAATGATAAAAGGGACACTCCACCAAGAAGACATATCACTTATAAATATATATGCATGCTACACAAGAGCACCAAAGTACATAAAGCAACTATTAACAAACCTAAAAGGAGATATTAACAACAACACAATAATAGTAGGGGATCTTAACACACTACTTAAATCAATGGATAGATCATCCAGACAGAAAGTCAATGTGGAAATAGTGGACTTAAGTGAAAAACTAGATGAGATGGATTTAATGGATATATATATAGAACACTCCATCCAATCACAGCACATTACACATTCTTCTCAAGTGCACATGGAACATTCTCAAGGACAGACTGTATGTTGGGAAACAAGTCAAGCCTCTATAAATTTAAGAAGATTGAAATCATAACAAGCAACTGTTCAGACCATAATTCTATGAAACTGGAAATCAACAACAAGAAAAAAGCTGGGATAGTGACAAAGATCTCGAGACTAAACAACATGTTACTGAGCAACAAATGGGTCATAGAAGAAATTAAAGGAGAAATAAAAAAATATCTGGAGACAAATATGAAAATGAAAATACACCATACCAACACATATGGGATGCAGCAAAAGCAGTTCTGAGAGGGAAACTCATAGCAATACAGGCCCTTAACAAGAAGAAAACAAGAAAGAAACAGGCCCTTAAAAAACAAGAAAAATCCCAAATAAGCAACCTTAAACTACACCTAACAGAATTAGAAAAAGAAGAACAAACAAAGCCAAAATCAGGAGAAGGAGGGAAATAATAAAAATTAGAGCAGAAATAAATGAAATTGAAACCAAAAAAATACAGTAGAAGGGATCAATGAACCAAAGAGCTGATCAAAATTGACAAAACTTTAGCCAGAATCACTAAGAAAAAAATACAGAAGCCTCAAATAAATAAAATTAGAAACGAATGAAGAGAAATTATAGTGGGTACCACAGAAACACAAAGGATTATAAGAGAATAATATGAAAAACTACATGTCAACAAATTGGACAACGTAGAAGAAGTGGATAAATTCTTAGACTCGTACAACCTCCAAAAACTGAATTAACAAGAGATAGAGAATCTGAACAGACCAATCACAAGTAAACAGATTGAAACAGTAATCAAAAACTTCCCAAAAAATAAAAATCAAGGACCACATGGCTTCTCTGGAGAATTTTACCAAATATTCAAAGAAGATTTAATACCTGTCCTTTTCAGACTATTCCAAAAAATAGAGGAAGATGGATTACTTCCTAACACATTCTACAAGGCCAACATCACCCTGATACCAAAGCCAGACAAGGACAATACAAAGAAGGAAAATTACAGGCCAATATCACGGATGAACATAGATGCAAAACTCCTCAACAAAATATTGGCAAACTGAATACAGCAATGCATTGAAAAGATCATACACTATGATCAAGTGAGATTTAGTGCAGACATGCGAGGATGGTTCAACATCTGCAAATCAATCAGTGTGATACATTAACAAAATGAGGAATAAAAACCATATGATCATCTCAATAGATAGAGAGAAAGCATTTGACAAGATCCAACATGCATTTACGATCAAAACTCTCAATAAAATGGGTATAGAAGGAAAGTACCTCACCATAATAAAGCTGTATATGACAAACTCACAGCCAACATCATACTCAATGGGGAAAAACTGAAAGCCGTTCCTCTGAAAACAGGAACAAGACAAGGGTGCCCACTCTCACCACTCTTATTCAACATACTACTTGAAGTTGTGGCCAGAGCAACTAGGCAAGAAAAAGGAATAAAAGGAATCCAAATAGGCAACAAAGAAGTGAAACTCGTGCTGCTTGCAGGTGACATGATTTTATATATAGAAAACCCTAGAGAATCTATCAGAAAACTGTTAGAAATATTGAACAACTACAGAAAAGTTGCAGGGTACAAAATCAACTTACAAAAATCAGTTGCATTTCTATACTCTAATAACAAACTAAAAGAAAGAGAAATTAAGAATACAATCCCATTAACAATCACAACAAAAATAAAATATCTGGGAATAAAGTTAACCAAGGAGATTAAAGACCTATACAATGAAAACTGTAAGACATTATTGAAAGGACTCAATGATGACATAAGAAATAGAAAGGTATCCCATGCACATGGGTTGAAGAATAAACATGGTTAAAATGTCCATACTACCTAGAGCAACCTACAGATTCAATGCAATCCCAATAAGAATCCCAATGGCATTCTTCACAGAAACAGAACAAAAAATACTACAATTCATATGCGGCAACAAAAGACCCCGGATAGCTAAAGCAATCCTGAGAGAAAAGTACAAAGCTGGAGGTATCACAATCCCTGGCTTCAAAATATACTGCAAAGCTATAATAATTAAAACAGCATGGTACTGGTACAGAAACAGACACACAGATCAACGGAACAGAATTGAAAGCCCAGAAATAAAACCACACATCTACGTACAGGTAGTCTTTGACAAAGGAGCAAAGAACATACAATGAAGAAAGGAAAGTCTCTTCAATAAATGGTGCTGGGAAAACTGGACAACCACCTGATAAAGAATGAAAGTAGACCATTTTATTTCACCATACACAAAAATTAACTCAAAATGGATCAAAGACTTGAAGATAAGACCCGAAACTATAAAACTCCAAAAGAAAATATAGGTAGTACACTCTTTGACATCAGTCATAGAGGGATCTTTTCGAATTCCATGTCTACTCCTATGAGGGAAACAAAAGAAAAAATAAACAAATGGGACTTCATCAGACTAAAGAGCTTCTGCAAGGCAAATGAAACTAGGATCAAAATGAAAAGACAACCCACCATCTGGGAGAAAATATTTGCAAATAATACTTCCGACAAGTGGTTAATCTCCATAATATATAAAGAACTCACACAACTGAACAACAAAAAAAACAAAAAACCTGACCAAAAAATGGACAGAGGATATGAACAGACACTTTTGCAAGATAGATATACGGATGGCCAATAGGCACATGAAAAGATGTTTAACATCACTAATCATCAGGGAAATGCAAATCAAACTACACTAAGATATTACCTTACACTCATTAAAATGGCTGTAATCACCAAGACAAAAAAATAACAAATGTTGGAGAGGTTGTGGAGAAAAGGGAACCCTAATTCACTGCTGGTAAGAATGCAAACTGGTGCAGCCTCTATTGAAAACAGTAAGGAGATTCATCAAAAAATTAAAAATAGAAATACCTTGTGATCCAGCTATCTCACTACTGGGTATTTATCCAAAGAACCTGAAATCAACAATCCAAAGAGAGTTATGCACCCCTATGTTCATTGCAGCATTATTACAATAGCCAAGAAATGGAAGCAACACAAGTGTCCCTGGACTGATGATTGCATAAAGATGTGGTATATATATATATATATACAATCGAATACTACTTACCCATAAAAAAAGACAGAATCATCCCACTTGCAACAACATGGATATACCTGGAGGGTATTATGTTAAGTGAAATAAGCCAGACTGAGAAAGACAAACACTGTACGGTTTCACTCATGTGTGGAAGATAAACTAACACATGGACAGAGAGAACAGTTTGGTGGTTACCAGGGGGAAGATTGAGGGGTGAGCACAAAGGGTGAAGGGATGCATTTATATGGAGACTGACAAACAATTATGTACAACTAAAATTTCACAGTTATAAACTATTATGACCTCAATTAAAAATATTGTATTATTGCTATTATTTTTCTATAATGAGTATTACATCATTGCACTGCATTTCCAATCTTTTTTCAATGTTTTTTACATGTCTGATTTTCCTATTTTTTTCTCTTAGGTTTAACACTTTTCTGAATAATAATATGATGACTTGCCCATTTTTGCCGTTGATTAAAGCTGTGAAGGGTGTATGAAGAACTATGAAGGATTGTTTAAAGTGATATTTGAACAGTTCATGTGAGCACCACAAAGAATGAACACACCCATCCTCAGTCTTCAAGAAACAGAAGAAAACTCTAGCATATATGGTCCAATATTAGAGAATTTAGATAGTACCCCATACTTTTATGTAAAAAAAGTTTACAAAAATTTAATGGATTATATTTATTTACCAACATCAAATAAGCCTAATACAAATTTTCTATATTTACAAATCTTGAGAAATAAAGTTGGATATTAACAAGGTGCATACGGCTCCCAGAGCCATAAGCCATACAAGGATATATTTGGTTAGAGTAGCGTAGGACACCTTCAAGCACTTAACATCTCATTTCAGCTTTTTATTTCTGAACGCAGATCCATATATTCCCTTGCCAGAAAATGGCTTATGCTACTGAGATTTACATTTCCTTCCACTCATTTCATCAAAATTAATTCTCACTTCCCTTCTACGGATCTTGAGACAGACCTACTAAGCCATTCAAAATTAAAATAAAAAATAGTACTTAACATTGGTTAAGAAGGAAGGCTGGACAGCATCCTCAGAGCTTTCATTCTTACAACGTCTTGATAGTTTGCCCTTCCAAAATCCCTACCATCAAGTAAATACTAACAATGACCCTCTAGAGAAACTAGATAACGGAAATTTCACTGATACTCAAGGTAAGAGAGTGACTATTTTGAAGCACACATTAGGTTTGAAGGCTCAAAGAACGTCCCTTTGCCAGACTGAGAGAGGCAGTTTTGACTGGTTCTACTTCATGTCAGGTGTTTCTGTTGTGCAGGGTGGAAATTTCCCTTAGTAATGCGTTAACTTAGAAAATCTACTTTTTTCATGTTTTGTGTTTACTCAATTATCTCTTCTTCAGTTCAGCCTCATTGAAAGTCAGTGGAAAAATAGGGACAGAGTGTCTCCCAAGCAATGTGCTTTATTGATTACATCACTCTGTTTCTTTTTACTTTATTGAAGTGTTCAATAAAATGGTTGTTCATGTTTACCTTAACATATCAGAGAAAAGGGAAAGAACTTAATTCAGTGTTATGGGTAGCATCTAGCTCAGTCTCATAGTTGCACTAAAATACACTTTTGGCACTGCTCAATCATTCTTCAGAATTGAAAAAGAGTTCATCTGAGACCTTGTCTCTGTCTGAATGAAACAAAATCTCCGTAGGAGACTCCACTGAGTGATTGGAAGAATTATTTTATTAAAATTGTCTTTTAATATTCTTCATAAATATTCTGGATGACTATTTCCCTGGAGAAATCTGAGACATTTGTATTTCTTCATTTCAAGAATGATAAGCAGACTCAATTCTCAGAATTCATGCTACTATGTATAGAAACAAATAAAGGAAAAGAGATCACCAAATCACATTTAATAATATTTTCAGAAATAGTAACACTTATACCTGTTGAAGCTGAATATCAACTCATAACCTCAAGCTCTCAGTTCATTAACTAGCCATATATAATTTAAACAAGAAGGGAAAAATAAATAAATTATTAATAAAATTATGACATCACAACTTACTATTAATTTCTTTATAGTATAGACCCTATAAATGACTTTATAGGGTCAATTTGTTATCATAGAATGTATATGTGTTTTGCCATTACAAATGCACGGATAAAAATACAAATGAGCCACTTAATGCATTTAAGACTAGGATGTAACAATTTTTTTAAGCTTCAGTTTTCTCTGTTTAACATTAAGTTGAAATCTGAAGAGTGTTTTTGAGAATTAATTGAAATAATATAAATGAAAATGCTCTATAATTTATGTGGCACTTAATAGGATACATGAATAGCTGCCTTATTTATTTTATTTTTCTTTTAATTGGAATTAATTCCATACTTTGGGAAGGACGTTCATGGTAGTTGTGATTTAGTAAAGGCATTATTTATTCCAGTGTCATATTAAGCAATTTTATTATTTATCTCATTTAGTCTTTATAACACACCTACGAAATTTCTATTATCTTTATTCTCAAATGAAGAACTGAGGCTCAGGGAGATTAAATACCTTAAATAAAATTTATATAGCTCAAAATTGTCAAATGTAATCTCATACTACCTGAAATTAAAGTCTGTTCTCTTAAACACAGTACTACATAGCCTATATTCAATTGGAAATTCAGAGATGTAGACATAGTAACTTCCCATCTTGAATTAATAGAGAATGAATAAATTGATGTAATAATACAACATATACTATCCTTTTTTAATATACTTTTTAATATATCGAGTTGCAAATTATAATCCCAGTGTGTGCTGTTTAATTTAATTAAAAGTTCAACTGATAAGTAATGAATCAATTATAAGGTTTGGGAGAGTTTCACTGTCTTTCATATGGGTTCACAAACACCCAGAACGGCTGGAATAGTAAAATATTAGCAGATTCCATCCTTGTAATCTAGGGGAGCCAGCATTTCTGATAGCATTCCCTTTGCCACTGAACAAGTATGTTTTCTATTATTGGCATTTTTGTATTATCCTTCCATTTTTTCCATGGGGAAGATACTTATTTAACCGTAGAGAGGGAGAAGGAGCAAATACAAAAAAGAGAAAAAAAATCAGAAAGTGTGTTAAAACTCTTTGGCATAGTATCTACATAGATTTTCCTTGCACAAGCTACTTAATATTTTCCCTCTTCTATCTGCCACTGGCTCAAGGGCAATAAATCAGTGAATCAAATTTGCTAGGATAGAAATATAAACAACATGCTAAGGAATACAGAGCATAATACACATTATTATTGAAATTGGAAAAGGAAGCTTGGGGGCCAGTGTCCAATGAGACTAAAAAAAAGTAATGAGAACAAACAAACAATACAAAGTATGAAGTTTTTTTCCCTTAACATTATTTTTCAGACAGAGATTAGCAACCAAATATCTTAACCCCTGATGCAGATTTCTACCTAATACTTTATGCCATTTTTTTTTTTTTTTTTTTTTTTTTTTTTTTTTTTTTTTTTGGTGAGGAGATCAGCCCTGAGCTAACATCCGCCAATCCTCCTCTTTTCTTGCTGAGGAAGACAGCCCTGGGCTAACACCTGTGCCCATCTTCCTCCACTTTATATGGGACGCCGCCACAGCATGGCTTACCAAGCAGTGCGTCGGTGCGCGCCCGGGATCCGAACCAGCGAACCCCGGGCCGCCGCAGCGGAGCGCGCGCACTTAACCGCTTGCGCCACCGGGCCGGCCCCCTTTATGCCATTTTTTTAAATTGGTAATCTACCACATTGTACTAAGTACATTCACTAATTCCATTATTTTCAATCTGTCTTCTGATAAGAATAGTTGGTACCATAATACAGCTAATACTTTATACTTTTTTTCCTACTCACTCTTGCTTACCAGGAATGGCAATTGAAGAGTTTCTCGTTTTGATTCATTCGTGTTGCAATACATAAGCCAATTATAATATTAGGATTTAGTACCTTCTGGCTCCACTCTTGCCCTTTTATTCAACATAGTAGTGAAAGTCCCAGTAAGAATAATTAGGTTACATAAATAAATAAATGGTATCCCTATTTTCAGATGACATGATCTTATATATAGAAAACCCTAAAGACTCCAAAAAAAATTGTTATAACTGATAAATGAATCCAGTAAATTTTTGGGATACAAACTCAAAATTAAAAAATCAGTTGTATTTCTATATACTATTAATGAACTATCTGAAAAGGAAATTAAGTTAAAAACATCAATTAAAATAGCACTCAAAAGAATAAAATACATAGGTATAAACGTAACTAAGGAGGTAAAAAACTTGTACACTGAAAAATAAAAAACTAATGAAAGGAATTAAAGAAAACACAAACCAATGGAAAGACATCCAGCATTCATGGATTGGAAAACTTAATACTGTAAATATGTCCATGCTACCCAATGTGATCTACAAATTCAATGCAATCCCTGTCAATTTACCAATGGCATTTTTTACAGAAATAGAAAAAAATAATTCTAAAGTTCATATGGAACCACACAAGACCATGAATAGCCAAATTAATCTTGATAAAAGAGATCCAAGTTTGCTTCCAGGTTTGAAAATGTATTAGAAAGCCACAGTAATTAAAATGCTATGGTACTGGCATATAGATACGCATATAGACCAGTGGAAGAGAATAGAGAGCTCAGAATAAACACACATGTACAGTCAACTGATCTTTGACAAGTGTGCCAAGAACACACAATGGAGAAAGGTTAGTCTCCTCAACAAAGGGTGTTGGGAAAACTTAATATCCACATGCAAAAAAATAAAATTGTACCCTCATCTTACACCATACACAAAGTCAATTGAAAATAGGTTTAAAATTTAAGCATAAGACTTATGATTTTAAAAATCCTTAGAATAAAATATAAAGGAAATGTTTCATGATGTTGGATTTGGCATTGATTTAATGGACATGACACCCAAAGCATAGGCAACAAAAGCAAAAATAGAAAAGTGGAACTCCATCAAACTGAAAAGCTCTTTCACATTAAAGGAACAATCAACAATCAACAGAATGAAAAGAAAACCTATAGAATGGAAAATAAAATTTTACAAACTCTGTATCAATAAGGGGGTAATGCCCAAAATATATGAGGAACTCATACAACTCAATAGCAAAAACCGGAAACAAACAAAAACCCCTAATCACCTAATTAATAAATGGGCTGAAGACTTGAGTAGATATTTTTTCAAAGAAGACAGAAATACAAGGAAATAAATGGCCAACAGGTATATGATAGATGCTCTATGTCGTTAATCTTCAGAGAAATGCAAATCAAAACTGCAGTGATATATCACCTCACACTTGTGAGGATGGCTGTTATCAAGAAAACAAATGACAAGTGTTGGTGAAGATAAGGAGAAATTAGAATCCTTGTACATTGTTGGTGTGAATGTAAAATTGTACAGCCACTATGAAAAACAGTATGGAAGTTCTTCAAAAATTAAAAATAAAACTATCAAGGGGCTGGGCCGGCCCCGTGGCTTAGTGGTTAAGTGAGCGCGCTCCACTGCTGGCGACCCGGGTTCGGATCCCGGGCTCGCACCGACGCGCTGCTTCTCTGGCCATGCTGAGGCCGCGTCCCACATACAGCAACTAGAAGGATATGCAGCTATGACACACAACTATCTACTGGGGCTTTGGGGGGAAAAAATAAATAAATAAAATCTTTAAAAAAAAAAAAAAACTATCAAGGGGCCATCGCAGTGGAGTAGTGGTTATGTTCACGTGCTCCGCTTCAGTGGCCTGGGGTTCACAGGTTCAGATCCCAGGCTCAGACCTATGTGCCGCTCATCAGGCCATGCTGTGGTGCAGTCCCACATACAAAATAGACGAAGCTTGGCACAGATGTTAGCTCAGGGACAATCTTCCTCACACACACACACACAAAAATAGAACTATCATGTTATCTAGCAATCCCATTTCTGGGCATATATTTAAAATAATTGAAATCAGTGTCTCTAAGAGATAGCATTTCCATGTTCTTTGCAGCAATATCTGCAATTGTCAAGATATGACAGCAACCTAAATGTCCATGGAAAGATGAATGGATACAGAAAATGTAGTAACTCCATACAATGGAATATTATGCATCCTTAAAAAGGAATGGAATCCTGTCGTATGTGACAACAGGGATAAAACTTGAGAACATTAAACTAAGTAAAATAAGCCCATCACAAAAAGATAAATACTGTGTGGATGCACTTGTATGAGGTACCTAAAATATTCAGAGTCATCTAATCAGATAGTAGAATGTGGTTGCCAGAGAAGGGGAGAGGGAAAAATGGGGGAGTTGCTAATCAATGAGCATAAAGTTTTGGTTATACAAGATGACTAAGTCCCAGAGATCTGCCATACATCATTGGGCCTATAGTTAACAACACAGTATTATGACCTTAAAGTTTTAAGTGGGTAGATCTCCTATTAAGTGTTCTTACCACTTTAAAAAACATAATGTGTACATACTCACAACTATAATGGTTAGACATAGAGAACAATTTTAATAATTGCTACAATTTATTGATAGCTAATTATGCTACATGCGTTACAGATATATTTCCATCCTTATAGTAAGTTATGTATACCTGATTGACCTGCTATTATACTTGATTTACTGATGGAGAAAATATATGCTTAGAAGTTATAGAAACCTCATTTGTCAAATATTTGTCTTATTTAACATACAAATTATACTTCAGACAGGAGGAAATCAAATAGAGAGACTGTTCATAAGTTTCCTCTAATATTTTGAATCTCCTTCAATTTTCTGTCACTTTCTTTTCTTTCTCAACAAGTCCTGTGCTGTATCTCTCAATTGAATATGTCACATAATGATCATTAGGAATGTTGCACCACTAATTAAGATTATATTTTTTATTACCAAAAAATAGTTTATATAATTTAGAATACGTTTTAGTATCCATAATTCTTTTTTCACCTTTATACACACACTGACACACACACATATCTTTTCAAAATACTTTAGGTACTCACTAATACCTAAAGTAGAATGAATTGAACAGTATTTTAACAGATGAAATCCTCATTTTATATAAAATGGAAAACCTTGCTTTGTTATGAAGTTTTTATTAACTACAAAACTTAAATGATTTTGTTTAGGTATAAAATAATTTGGATTCATACCCTATTTCAAACTAGTCCAAATCTTGAGAAGGAACTGTGTATGTTCATATACATTAAATACATGTGTATGTACATAAAAGCAGAGATCACCTTCTATGGAATTAGAGAAAGTTAACTCGCTCTATATATCTAAAATGGTTATTTCTTTTGTCTGTATGTATGTATCTACCAATATCTATTGAGTTGCTATGGGATTTGAAATATGGAGATCTATTTTGCACCATATCTACACAAGTGTATAGTGTTAAAGGTCTATGCTTTTTTGTCAACATGTAAATTATATTGACTTGCCCTATTAAAGTGAGAAACAGGTAATGTTTCTTGGTTTTTAAATGAAAGTATTTACATTTTTCAGTAAATTATGTGGCATTTAGGTTTTATACCTATAAGACAGTGAAAGGAATGTCTGTCAGATATAAATGAAAATCACAAAATTATATTTTCTGTGTAAATTAAAATATTATATCAATGTTTATACATTGTCTCTTCCATTCTTGGTGATCATTTTTCTTTCCTAAACAAAACTCAAAATACAGTTTTACTTTTTAAAATAATTATTGTTTAAGAAGTTGCAACTAACAGTGTTCAGAAGAATGGGAGTCAGAAAGATATAAGAAAAATTATTTCATTGAATGAGAAATATATTAAACAAGTGCGCTCGTAAATTACCAGAAAAAAAAGGAAGAGAATGAACAAGGATGACAGGGAGGCCATTCTGATTTGAAGAAGCTACTGAAATTTCAGGTTTATATTTTTAAATTGCCCTGCAGTGTGTCTCTAACTCATGACACTACATCATTTCATTTGCTCATGAAAAATAATCTTCTTTTCATGTCCATGAAAGCTCTCTTGACTTGCTGATTCCTTAGGCTGTAAATAAAGGGGTTCAGCATGGGGGCTACTGAGGTGTTTAGCACAGCAACTCCCTTGCTCAAAGACACTCTGTCTTTTGCTGAGGGTTTAATATACATAAAAATGCAGCTGCCGTAAGAGATGGAGATGACAATCATGTGGGAAGAACATGTGGAAAAGGCCTTTGTCCTCTGACGAGTAGAAGGAACTCTTAAAATGGTTCTGATGATGTATACGTAGGACAGAAATATCAATGCCAAAGTGAACATTAGTGTGAACACCGCACAGGAAAACCCCATTATCTCTAGGAATTCTGTGTCTGAACAAGAAAGTTGCAGCAGGGGAAAATAATCACAGGTAAAATGGTCAATAATATTAGACCTACAGTAATCAAGTTTTAAGAGCAACATGAGTGCAGGGAATATGATTAAGAATGAAACTAGCCATGAAGAGAAGACGAGGAGTGTGCAGACTCTCCGATTCATGATGGTCATGTAATGCAGAGGTTTGCAGATGGCAATATAACGGTCATAGGACATGGCAGCCAGAAGATAAAATTCAGTGACTCCCAAGAGAATGAAAAAAAATAACTGAGCAATGCAATCAGTAAAAGAAATGGTTTTATCTCTTGAAATAATGGTGCCCAGGAACTTGGGTATGCTGACAGTCGTGAATGAAACTTCTAATAAAGAGAAATTTCTGAGGAAGAAATACATGGGGGTCTGGAGGTGGGAATCCAGCAGGGTGAGAGTGATAATGGTCAGGTTCCCAATGATGCTGAGCAGGTAGGTGATGAGCAGAAAGACAAAGATCACCACCTGAAGCTTTGGGTCATCTGAGAGTCCCAGGAGGATAAACTCTGTTGTTTCTGTCTGGTTTCTCATTCTTCAGTTGCTTATTTGTTTTTCTCCTGCCAGACCTATGGGAGAAAGCACAAAGAACAAACTTGAAGAGTGGCTTACCACATATCCATGTGTGGAACCAGAATTTGGCTGAAATGTTATGTCATTTCACCCCCAGGAAAATTTAAAGCAACTTGATAATGACAATGATTCTCTGATTTCCTCCATTTTACAGGTGAAAACTTTTTGGTTGAGGCAGACAAAAAAATACTATATCACAAAGCTTGAAGTGGCTGGGCAGGGATTTGTTCCTAGGCTTTTCTGACCATAAATATTACCTGTGAACTCTGAGAGATGTGCCCACGAGATTCCTACCCAATGAGAACCACCTTTGTGCTGTTGTTCCAATCCCTATACAACTTTCTCCGTCTATGTAAGTTAAAAGTTCATGTACAGGGGCCAGCCCGGTGGCACAGTGTTTAATTTCAGCACACTCCACTTCCACGGCCTGGGTTCATGGGTTCGCTGGACAGACCTACACACCACTCATCAAGCCATGCTGTGGTGGCGTCCCACACACAAAATAGAGGAAAGATGGGCACAGATGTTAGTTCAGGGCCACTGTTTCTCAAGCAAAAAGAGGAAGATTAGCAACAGGTGTTAGCTCAAGGCCAATCTTCCTCACCAAAAAAACCCCAAAATGTTCAATTACATTGAGAGTTGCCAAAAATGGGAAAGATATTTTGTTATGTTTTTAAGTGACTATTTTGTCTTCAGCTATCTATCCACTTTTGCTAACACTCAGCTTTGCAAACTCCTACTACTACCTCGTTGGAACTCAGAAATACTAAAGTCATCGCCAAGAGCAGTTTCAGATATAGAGACAGAAGGGAGAAAGACATGGAAAATAATTTAAACTGGAAGGACTTAAAATTGAGATTGATTACATCTGAATCCCTGGCAATATTTTATGACATTTCAGACTACTTAAATGTCATTTTCATGACCTTTATTTTTATACAAATTATTTCCCTTTCTATTTAAAATGACTATTATTATTATTATTCTATTGAAAAATTTCCCTCAGTTAAAGAATTAGATAAGTGCTATCCAAGACAGCTAGGGTAATACTTTCATTTCTTTATTTGTATGTGTTTTTAAAATAGTAAGCTTTAAACTAGAAGGATGTGCAACTATAACACACAACTATCTACTGGGGCTTTGGGGAAAAAACAAAAGGAGGAGGATTGGCAATAGATGTTAGCTCAGAGCCGGTCTTCCTCAGCAAAAGAGGAAGATTAGCATGGATGTTAGCTCAGGGCTGATCTTCCTCACAAATAAATAAATAAATAAAATAGTAAGCTTTAATTTTTCTTTTTTTAAAATAAAATTTAAATGGTATTACCAGAGATATTTCCATATGGAAGAATGAGGATATCTAGGTTTGAATCCAAACCTCTTACCAGGTCTGAAAATCACTTAGACCCTCTGTTCTTGATCTATAAATACACAGTTTATTCTTCTGTACACAAGCCTGTCTCATAAGGTTATTGTGAGCATTAAATGAGTTAATATACATGCAGCATTTAGAAAGATGCTTAGCATTTAATGAGAGCCTTGTAAGGTTTTGTTCAATGGAGAAAATGTTCCCTAACCACTGAGCTGAAAACTTTGGGATTAAGATGATGTCCTGTGTAAAAGCTGTGTCTAAAATCAGTAGTAATGAATAAATTTAACACCAAGAGAATCACATAGGAACAATAACAACCAACGAAAATGAAGTAGAATCACCTGGTTATACAGTACCTGTCAGGCATTCTAAGCAAGTGAATCTGAGTCTTGTTCTTCCACTCTGTGTGCATGGTGACCTCTCCCACCATGATGTATCTGACTTCTCCACCCCATCACCATCCGCCATCCCACCCACACACACAATCCACTTCACTCAACTTCTGCTAGGATTAGATCACCACATTTGAGGCATGTTAGATATTTGCAGCCTATGAAGCTTGCTACCAATGGCCACTTCATTTCTCTGCCCCTCAATAGTAGTAGTAATCTTTCTGAGAAAGATTGTGAAGCTTGCATTAAATAACATATGTATGTATAACTGGCAATGTGGGTAGCAGATTTCAATGACACTCAAAATCACCACTTTTATTATTCCTACAACGTTAGGTTTAATACTCATTGTGTGAGTTCCATAAGAATTCTTCTCTCATTCTTCCCAACCCCATGCTGAAATCTCCTGTGAACTCCTCCACTACTCTGGCATTTCTGAAAGTTAGGACAGAGTCTTATCTTCAATGCTCTGCAACATAATCCAATGCTTAGTTTAGTCATAGTAGGTTTAAAATAAACACTTGTCTAATAATTAATGTTGACTTTGTCGTTGAATCACACACTGTCATCGGGTGCAGTTCTCTATTTTATGCTAAATTCTAGGCCATATATTACATAGGTTGTATCTTTGTTTTACAAGATGTATTTTCCTACTTTACCTATTTTTCAAGATGTATTTATCTACTTGGCCTAAATTTCCTGCAGTAAGTAAATTTGTAACAAAGACGTGTAAAGGGAGCCACATTTTTTGATATGTACTTTAAAAGAAAACATCATAAAATGTTATTTCAAAATTACTTTCATTAAATTTCTTCACAATTCATCCTTTTAATTAACTTTACTCCTGCTCAGTAACATCACTCTTCCTTCATCAGGGTTTGCTTTTCATTGACAGCACAAGTTTTTCATAACATCTTGAAGTCACAAAATACATTCTCATCAGATAGACAAGATTTGGTTTCAATCTCAAGACTGAAATTTCTGCAATAACTTCCTGGCATTGGAAATCCAGGTTTTTAAAAATATATATACTATATCATTATCATTCCATAGTGAATAATGTATCATTGCACTATATTTTTAATCTTATTTCAACTTTTTTTGCATATTTGTATTTCCTCTTAAGTGTCTTCCTAATTTGAACACTTTTCTGAATAATAGTACCATGACTTATACTTTTTGACTATTGATTAAACCTGTGAAGGAATGCATGAGAAGCTACGAAGATGTTAGTAATTATTGAAAGTGTTCTTGTCAGCATCACTGAAAGTGAATATATAGCCAGTCTTCTAGGACCAGAGAAAACAGGCTTAAAGAAACTCTAGCAAGTGATGATCCAATATCACGGAACTGGGGTTGGTATACTATTCTTTTATGTAAAAATGTGTATAAAAATTCAGTGGATTGTATTCATTCACCAACATCAAATAAACCTGATAACAATTATCTGCATTCATTCATTCGTCAGCCTTTTGAAAGTAATAAACTTCAATGTTTAACAAGGTGCCTGTGATTCCTAGAGCTTTCAGCCATCCCAAGGATGCAGAGTATGAAGTCATGCACAGTATGAAGGCTATCTCCAAGCATTTAACTCATCTTTTCAGCTTTTTATTTCTGAATGCTGATCCATATTTCCTCCTGGAAGAACGTAGTTTAGGTTATTAAGCTTTATATTTCTTTCCAAGCATTTCAACAAAATCAATTCTTTTTTGCCTTCTAAGAATCCCTGAGACAGAATCTTTGAATTATTCAAAATGAAAATTAACATTAGTGTTTCATATTTGTTAAATAAGATGGCTACAAAGCATCTTGAAGGAGTCATTCTGAAAACATCCTCATATTTTGCCCTTTGAAAAGCCCTACCATCAAGTTAATATTATCAATAACCCTTTAGATAAACTAGATATTAATGATTTCTTTGATGCCCAACGTGAGAAAGGGATTCTTTCTCACGTTGGGCATCAAACACCAAAGGATGTTTCTTTGACAGACTGAGAGAAGAGACTTAGACTGGTTCAATTTTATTTTTGGTGTGTTTTGTTGTTGTTGTTTTTGTTTTTAATAATGTTTTATATTGCATTGTGTGGAAATATCCCTTAGTAATGCAATAACTTTGAAAGTCTAATTGTTTCAACTTTTTCTACGTTTACTAAATTTTCTCTTCTTCTCTTATACTTCATTAGAGGTCATTAGAAAAAATTCACAAATCATATCTCCAAAGCAACGTGCTTTATTGACCATATCACTCTGTTTCTTTCTACTTTATGCGTTTAAAGAGTTGTTCAGGGTTTGGGTTAGTACATTAGAGAAAAGGAAAATTGTTTAATTCATTGTTGTGGGTAACATCTAGTTCAACTTCATAATTACTCTAAATTTAATTTAGGCACTGCTCAATTATTCTGGGCTTCTGGCCGTGACACAGGGTTCCTTTATGAACTTCCCTTTGCCTGGAAGAAACAAAGGCTACACAAGAGAACCCATCCAGTAGTTGGAAGGATTGTTTTATTAGATGCTTTTCACCTTTTTTTTTTCCTCTATTTTAGATGGCTATGTCCCTGAGAAATCGGAATCGTTTATATTTCTTCATTCCAATAATGATGGACAGATCCGATGCTCAGCATTCATGCAGTGTTCATAGAATAAAATCAAGGGAAAATAGACATCATGACATCACATTTAATGATAATTTCAGAAATAGTAATGCTCATATCTGTTTATGGCGAATATCAACGCATAACCTCACACTTTTACTTCATTCGCTAGCCACATATAATTTTAAGAAACTTAAAAAATAATAAGATTATGTCATCAAAACACTATTAATTTCTTATTTACGACATTCTAGGGTAAATTTTTATCACAGAAAGTATATGGGTTTTGCAGTTAGAGAAACATGGGTTAAAAATACAAATGGGTCACTTAATTGATTTGTGACTTTGGATGAATTACTTAATTTCTTTAAGCTTCAGTTTTCTCTGTTTAAAATGGAATTTAAATTTCAAGGGTGTTTTGGAGAATTAATTGCAATAATATAACTGAAAACCACCTATAAATCATGTGGCACTTAATATTCTTTAAGAGTAGTTGTTTTATTTACTTTATTTTTTCTGTCACTTGGAATTAACTTTGGGAAGGATATTCATATTAATTGTCATTTAGCAAAGATGTTATTTATTCCAGTGAAATAATAAGGACTTTTGTATTTTACCTCACTGAGCTCTTAAAACACACCTATGAAACTTTTATCTTTATTCCCAAATAAAGAATTAGGCTCAGAGAGGTTATTTACTTAGATATATTCATATAGCTAGCAAATGTCAAATATAATCTCTGACTACCAAAAATTAAAATCTATTCTCTTAAACAAAGTAGTACATAGCCTATATTCAATTAGAAACACGCAGAGACTGGGATAGTAATTTCCTGCCGTTAATATAGAATAAATAAATTGATATAATAAAACAAAATACAATAAACTTTTTATACTTTTTAATATACCCAGTTACAAAATAAAACTCCAATATATCTTATTTAATTTGATTAAAAGTTGAGCTGACAAGTAATGAATCAATGATAACACTTGGGAGACTTCCGTTGCCTTTTGTATGTCCGACTTACCTCTGATTTTCTTACAGGCTCACTATCACTCAGAATATCTGGAATATAAAAAATATTAGCAACTGCCAGTGTTGTAATCCAGGGAAACCAGCAATTCTGAAAACATTTGCTCTCGTTGAATAAATTTGCTTTCTACTGTCAATGTTCTTATCTTAAATGCTCCATTTTATCCAGAAGGGATATATTTCCTTGACTACAGAGAGTGAGAAAGGAGAAAATATACAAGAGAAAAAAATATCAGAAGGTGTTTTAAAACTCTCTGGTATGGTTTCTACACGGATTTTATGTAGCACAAGCCAGTTAATTTTTTGTCTATTCTCTCTGCCGCTGGCTCAAAGGGACTAATTCAGTGAATCGAAATTACCAGAACAGCAATGTACGTAAAACACTAAGGAATACAAAACATAATACACATTAGTATTGAAATTGGAAAAAGAAGCTTGAAGGACAGTGTCCAATGAGATGGAAAAAAAGCAAACAACACTATGTGTGAAGTTTGTTTCCCTTAACATTACTTTTCAGACAGAGATTAGCAATCAAATATCTTAATTCCTGATGCAGAACTCTACCACATTCTCCATGCAATTTTTTAAACTGGTAATCTATCACATTGTACTGAGGACATTCATTATCTCCATTATTTTTAACCTGCCTTCCAATAACAAGTTTTGGTACCATATACTGCTAATACTTTATAAATTTTTCTCCTGCTCACTCGTGATCCAGAAATGGCAGTTGAAGAGTTTCTTATTTTTATTGATTAACGTTGCACTTTACATGCCAATTACAATAATAGGATTTAGTACCTTTTCTGAATAGACTATAATAATATAATCATGCCCAAGTGAGATAATATTAGTGAAAAAAAAACAATAAAATTGTGCAAATCCTTAGTAAAAACTATGCAAAAATTTCAGGTCCTTATAGAGTTTCAAATATGCATAAAATAGAACAAACACAAGTTTTTTGTTTATTTATTTTGCTTTGTTTTTTCAAATCAGGCTATCATATTAGCTATTATAACTCAAGACCTCAGGGAAATTACTCAACTTTTCTGAGCATCAATTTACACATTTGTTAAAAAGAGATAATCCTGTCTAATTTGGTATATATCTGTAAAAATTAAATAAGATCTGGTATAAAACATACCTAGTTCATCTTATGGCACAGAATAAATGCTCTCTATAGAAGAGCTATTATTTATGAAATTCCTATCAAACTTTCAGGAGGCATAAGAGTAATGGTAGTTGCCCAAATATTCTTCTTCTTCATCTTTTTTAAAAAAATACAGATAAACAAGGAGAGTATGTAAAATGAGACTAACACATGCCTTCAGTATAACTAAGAAATATAGGATATTATGAATTTCAAATTATTTGTAAGAAGGAAATTAAATATCCAAGTCCATCAGATGAGTGGGAAGAATTTAACAGATACTGCAGATAGCATACAAAAAATATGATTGTTACAGATATTTAATTTATTTCATATATCACATAACTTTAAGAAAGACACTGTTATATTAGTTAACAGGAAATAATATTTAAGAGTAAGTTGGTTAAAACAGTGTACACTCCTTTAGCCATTACAGTATAAAATATTTTTATTATTCAGAAGAATCAGCAAAGTAACTTATGCTCTATAGCCACTGGTTTTCTATTCAGAATTGTAAATAAATGATTACCTGGAACCTATAGATAATTTGAAAGGAAGACACAACATAGTCACTTTTAGGTTAAAAAGAAAGCTGAAGCAAATGAGCTCAGCGTTGCAGGTGTCTGTGAGATGGATATAGGAGGACATTGTTAAAGTTAATTTGTTTATTGTATCTTCACAGTGACATTCATTCATGTTATACATATTTTCATTTGTTTCTAGGAAACTACTTTATGAACCAAGTTTTTGAAAGCATGTTTTACTTGCTGGTTCCTCAGGGTGTAAATAAAAGAGTTCAACATGGGGACAATTGAAGTGTTGAGAATAGCAATTCCTTTGGTCAATGATGCTCTTTCTTTTGCTGAAGGCTTGACATACATGAATATGCAGCTTCCATAGGAGATGGAAATGTCAATCATGTGAGAGGAGCAAGCGGAGAAAGCCTTTTTCCTCTGACTGGCAGGCGGGATTGTCAAAATAGTACTAACGATGTACATGTAGGAGAGAATCACTAATGCCAGTGTGAACAGCAGGGTCATGAAAGCAAAGTGAAAGCCAATCATCTCTAAACGCCATGTATCTGAGCATGAGAATTGTAAAATGGGGAAATAGTCACAAGAGAAGTGATCAATCACATTGGAAGCACAGAAATCTAACTGGAGGATAAGCATGAGTGGTGGGAAAATAGTAAGAAAACTTCCTAGCCATGAACTAAAGATGAGCAGGGAGCAGATTTTCTTGTTCATGATGGTGGTGTAATGGAGAGGCTTACAGATTGCAACATAGCGATCATAGGACATGGCGGTTAGAAGAAAAAATTCAGACACACCCATGGAGATGAAGAAAAATAATTGAGCTAAACAATTGTTATAGGAAATGGTCTTGATTTTAGTAATGATTGCCCACAAAAATCTTGGGATAGAAACACTGGTGAATGTAATTTCTAAGAAGGAGAAATTCCGGAGGAAGTAATACATAGGAGTCTTTAGATGACAGTCTGTCAAGGTGAGGATGATGACGGCTAGATTTCAAGTGACACTTAACAAATAAGCTATAAATAAAAAGACAAAAATTACAACCTGAAGCTCTAAGTTGTCTGATATGCCCAAGAGTACGAACTCTGTAATCATTGTGTGGTTTCTCATACTGACTTTTTTCTTTAAGCAAAATCTGTTGGTGAAAAACAAAACAAAAAGAAAGAACAATGAATTGTACATGAATCATTTAAATGTTGGTATTAATAGCTCCAATGAAATGAAGAGGTGGACTTTCTTCCCTGTAGCATTTTTGCAATATCCACTCCTATTAAAGCAGAAAAATTTCACATGTCCTTCATTGAAAAAGAAACGTATTCACAGATCTATGTTAAAAGTCCCCACATCAGAGACTTTACATAAAACCTCTACAAATACCACATTTTCTATTTGTGCAATATAACTTTTAATTATATGTTTCTACAACAATATTTATGCATTAGTTTGGGTATGAAAACATCATTTTCCAGTTTTGAAGACCGTCTGCTTTTAGGACAGAAATATCTAATTTTGGGTTTCAATTCTGACGTCATTTACAAACTTTATTGTCTTGCATGGCTTTGGTGGAAATTCATGACTCAATCACAATTCTTCAACTTAGTATTGGCTATGACTATTTTTATTTTTAATGTATATTCTTTTAAATATGACCAACAGAGATAAATATGTGCAGAATCACAGAAATATAGGACTAAAATTACCCTGATTGTAAACAAGAGTAAAGTTCTTACTAATAGGAAAGAAAACAGAAGCCAGTGATATTGATTAATGCTCACATAGATAGAGCCATATCAATAATATAGTTCTACAACATACTGATCTGTTTGTATCATTTTTATGTTCCTTACTTAAATTAACAATTGACTTTTTTTTTTTTTTACTATATTCACTTTTTCTTTTTACTTTTAAACTTGCCTGAGGACAAGAAGGACCACATAAGGGCGTTTTTTGATGCCAAATATCTCATTGCCTTCTTTCTAGAAATAATTAGAATAAATAAAATTTTCTTTAAGGTTTAGTTTACAGAAACCACAAATCACTAAAGTCTAATACATATGATTTTTACCTGCCTTGTTCTCTCTTTATTCTTAGCAATCAGCATTTTATCTATGATATAGGTTCTCAATAGTATTTGTTGTATCATTCTCTTTCTACAGCATGAACTGGGTTAGTCAGCAGGTGATAAGCGTCAAAGCTGGTATTGTGCCTTTCTTCCACTTATTTTTCCTGACAATCAAGATTCTCTTCCATTAGGAATATACGTATTTTGTCATTAGCATATCAGCAAAATTGGAAGATCAAAGTCAGAGACTGTTACTGTGGTTTGAACAGTGACTGAAATATTAAAACGTAAAATTAATAAGAATAAATATGTTGAAGTGATAATGTGAGGATTCCTGCAATTTATTCCAAGGAAACAAACCCTTGGATAGGAGAACGATAAAAATACATTTTTAGACAAATAGGAACAATACTTACTTTCTGATACGTCCAATGATTCCAGTCAGAAATATAATCCAAGATTTTTCTTAATTTACTTAAAATATGAGATGTAATGCATTCATACTATACTTCAAGATATTTTTTGTCATTTACTTCAGCCTTCCTCTATTACAAAAAAGCCTCTCACATAGAAAAAGTACAGGATTGATGGCATGCAAGTTTTCTACAGCTTCTGTTATAAATAAAATAAATTTTTCTTTATCTTTTTTATCTTTCCGTACAAACATAAGTGTTGTTCTGACTTGAACTTCAAGAAGCTGCTATTGAAATCCTGAGAGTTCTTTAAATAAATTTCCAGGGAATCCTGCTGAATGACTGGAAAGTAAAACCTTTCAGAGCTGCCTGGATTAGATGAAGACTGAATACTATCGAAACATAAAACAATTTTACCTTGCCTGGTGACCATATAAATCCATAAAAGACCAGAGCGAGGAAAGCGAGGGTGCAAGGAGAGAGAAGCTCAAGAAATAGAGTGATGCCATGACATATACTTTTCTGAAAACCTAAGCAACATAGTCAGATGAAAGTGGGAGTGTACCAACCACCTTATGCTATCAACCTGGTCTCCCTTTGGCTGCACTTCATTTTCCTAATTTGCACATGGCACTCAGTCCAAACTCAGGAGATAACTTGTTCTCACTTCCTTTGGGGTTGCTTAAACACAGGGCTGAGCTACACCCCAGTGGACCCTTCACTTAGGGTAGTACCCATGTTTTAGTCGTCTATACATCTCCACCAGCACAAAGCAGAATTAATGAATAAAAAAGCATTTTAGTATCTTTAAAAGTCAGAAGAGTACTTGAGACTTTATTTTTAATTTTAAGAGTAATTATATGCTTAATATTATGAGCAACAAGTGTCAGAGAATCAAGTATCAAGTCAACAGTGTATAGTAACATGGATGGCCAACCAATGTTATGTTTCCAACCAATCCTCCATGTGTCCTGAAATCTTCAAATTAACCAATATTAAATACTTACAGTATGTTCTACCAGATATTTTTTCCATATGTTCACTCACAAACACAATCACATTCACGTGCTCAGAGAGATATTTTTCCTTATACAATTTTACTACACAAAATATTCTGTAATTTTCCTTTTTTCAGTTAACCCCATATAATGGATATAATTCCTTGTCAAATTATCTAGATGGAACTCATCCTTTATAACAATTTCCCAGAATACCAGAAGAGATTTGTATATAATTTAATAATGTCATTGTTGATTAAGATTTAGGGAACTAGGTTCCTACCAATTTCACATCATTAGTTACAACGCTAAGTCTATTTTTATGCATTCATTCACACATATACAAGTATTGGTATAACATATGAGTGAGCATTAAATTTGATACTTCAAAATTTTCCTCTTGCAGGAAAGTCCTTTTCATTATATACTAACCAACACGGGATATGGTAAATCATATACAAGTTTTGCAAAGAGAGAGACAAAAATGGCACCACAATTGATTTAATGGTAAAACCACTGTCGTATAAACTGAATCACAGCGCCTGGATTTTGAGGTTAAAGAGATCCAATATCATTGTAAACTTCCAAAATGTTTTCATCTTTCTGAGCATCAGTCTCTCTACTCATAAAATAAGAAGACTAATACTCCTAACTCATAGGATATTGTAAAGGTCAAATGAGATAATGTATATAAGTGCTTAGCAGAGTGGTTAGGATACAGTAAGGGCTTAGTGTATAAATATTATATATTTTTTTAAACTTCATATTCTCCAACTAATAGAGAGATTGAACATTTTAATACTTCTATTTCTCATCTATGAATTTCTTATTCATAACTTGTGTTCACTTTTCATTGTGTTTATATAATCTTATTTGTTAGTAGGATATACTTTTGTATTATGGATATAAACCCTTGCTATGTCTTATCTGTTGCAACATGTATTTTCAAAACCTTTCCTTATCTTTTAACTTTTTTATGCTGTGGTTCAATTCAAAAAGATTGTACAGGCTATCATAAACTCTCGGTGACCTATTCTTCTTAGGACATCCTTCCACAAACACTTCAAAATTATATAAATATTCATTTATATTTAATACTCCTGTGGCTTTTATTTTTACATTTATATCTTTCATCCATCCAGAATTTATTCTTATGAGAGATATGGATCCATTTCTATTGCTTTTTTAACAGATAACCAACTTCCCCAACATCATTAGACAAGAGACAATCTGACAGTTTGGACAGTGAGTTACTAAGAGCACCAATGTCATGTTATCCCCTCTTAGTCATGCTTCCAGCCCAGAGTTCTCATTAACAAGATCCACATGTAATCTTTCAGCTGGGGATGGAATTGAGTCCATTGGAATATAATCTTGTTCTAAGAAATTTATACTTCTCACATTTCAGAAAAAACGAAAAAGTTTCTTAATGCCCTCAACATAAAGTGTCAAGTAACTGGGCAAAGGCCCTGTGTGATTTGACCACCTCCTACCATTTCAGATTCATTTCATACCACCCACCTTCACTTTTGCCATTTGAGAGCATCTGTGGGTTTTGTTTGTTTACTTGTTTTAATACCTGACACTACCCCTTCTCCTTCAGGACAGTCACACTCACGTATGTTCTCTGCCTCCTAGAAGTGGTTTCTTTGGCACCTCAAATCACTTCTACTCATTCAGCAATTCTGCTTTAATTTTACTGTCTTTCTGGCAGACTTCTCTGATTATTTGATTTTCTCAAACTCTTATATGTTTCCATAATGCCCTCTGTTTCATCTTTGCAGCAGTAAATATATTTTCATTGTTAACCAGGGGTCATCCTTGCTAGACTGTACGTTTCACAGTATAAGTTGCACATGTGGTTACTTAAATTAAAAATATGAATTAATTAATAAAATTCCTCAGTTACATTAATTACATTTCAAGTACTCAGTAGTCAAATGCGGCTAGTGGCTAAAACACTGGACAATACAGATTATAGAACGTTTCCATTAATGCAGAAAATTGTTTTGGACCCTTATTTTTCCTTTTCATTTCTCTGAAAAAATTAATTAAGTATATACAACCTTTTATAGAACCTAGGCCCTGTGTAACCTTTGTTCTGACCTCATGAAATTGTTCACCATTTCTTGTAATTGCTAGGCATTTTCTCTCTCTCTCTCTCTCTCTCTCTCTCACACACACACACACACACACACACACACACACACTTTTATTTAAGGATTAATCTAAATGTCATGTAATCTTTGAAATCTTTCCTGTTTGCCAAGCCAGGAGTAGGTGCTCTCTCTTCTCTGCTCTCCTAAAACTTTTTACTCTTACCTTCCCCTATTGCAATTTTTTGTACATATGTCTATTTCTATTAAAAATCTACTTAATGTTGAGGTAATGGGCTTTGGTTAATTCATATTTACATATCTGGTGCCAGGTAGAGATACACAACACCAAACTTAATTGTGGTGTCTTATCCTTTTTATATATTACTGTATTTGGATTGCTAGTAAAATTATGTTAAGAATATTTGCATCTATATTCAAGAGAGATATTGGGCTGAAATTTCCTTTCTTTTGTTTGTGTGTGTGAGGAAGATCAGCTCTCAGCTAACATCAGATGCCAATCCTCTTCTTTTTTTTTTGCTGAGTGAGATTGGCCCTGAGCTAACATCCGTGCCCATCTTCCTCTACTTTATATGGGACGCCGCCACGGCATGGCTCAGCAAGCAGTGCATTGGTGTGCACCTGGGGTTCGAAGCGGCGAATCCTGGGCAGCCACTGTGGAGCATGAGCACTTAACCGCTTGCACCACCGGGCCGGCCCCTGAAATTTCCTTTTCTTGTAATTTATTTTTTCTAGTTTCAAACTAGGCTAATGCTAGTTTCATAAAAAGTGTTGGTAAATGTTCTCAACTCTTCTGATTTCTGAAAGAGTTGTACAGATTTAATATAATTTATTCCTTAAAAGTTTGATAGTAGCCAGCCCTGAGGGCCTAGTTAAAGTTCGGCACTCTCCCCAGTTCGGAGGCCTGAGTTCATTTCCCAGTCACGACACCACACCACTGGTCTGTCAGTTGCCATGTTGTGGTGGCAGGTCACATGGAACAACTAGAAAGACTTAAACTAGGATATACAACCATGCACTGGGGTTTGGGGGAGGGGAAGAAAAAGGACATTTAAGAAAAAAGAAAGATTGGTGGAATTCACCAGCGAAATCATCTGAGCCTGGAGTTTTATTTTTGAAAGGGTTTTAACTACACATTTAAATTCTTTAATAAATACCGAGATATTCATGCCTTCTGACGTGAATTTTGGTAGTTTGTATTTTTTAATAATTGGTCCATTTCATTTAAGTCATCAAATTTATGAACATAGTGTTGTTTGCAATTTTCTCTCATTTTCCTTTTCATATCTGTGGAATTATAGTTATGCCTTCTCCTTCATTCCATGTATTAGTAGTTCGTGTCTTTCTTAGTCTTGCTAGATATTTCTCAATTTAATCTTTTTTTTAAAAGCTAAGTTGTGGTTTCATTGACTTTCTCTATTGTTTTCCTGTTTTCAATCCACTGAATTCTGCTGTAATATTTATTATCTCCTCCCCTCTGCTTGTTTTATGTTTAGTTTACACCTCTTTCTTAAATTTTCTAATATGGAAAAAGTGTTTTGATTTCAATTGTATGTGTTTACTTGTGTGTATACACAGAGACACAAAAACACATATACATATATAGAGTATGATTTTAATTGCTCCCCAAAATATGCATTTAATCCTGTAAATTTCTCTTTAAGCAGTGTGCTAGCTGTATCCCCCAATTTTTTTTTTTTTTTGGTGAGGAAGATTGGCTCTGAACTAACATCTCTGCCCATCTTCCTCTATTTTGTATGTGGGATGCCACCATGGCATGGCTTGATGAGTGGTGCATCAGTCCACGCCCTGGATTAGAACCTGTGAACTCTGGGCCTCCAAAGCGGAGCATGTGAAATTAACCACTATGCCACCGGGCCGGCCTCTGTATTCCCCCAATTTTGATATGTTGTGTTTTTGTTTTCATTTAGTCCAAGATGCGCTTAATCTTCCCTTGAGAATTTCTGTTTTCCCATGGATGATTTAGAATTATATTGCTTAATTCCCAAATAATCATAGATATATTTCTATTATTTATTTTTAGTTTAATTCCTTTATAGGCTGAGAATTCATATTCTATGATTCTAGTCTTTAAATTTGTTCATTGTGCTTTTTGGACCAGAATTTGGTTTATTTAGGTGAATGTTTCATGTGCCCTTGAGGAGAATTAATTGAGTGACTACAGCAAGCTAAACATGAAGATAGGGAGACAAAAAAACACACACAGTTTTACCATCAGAAATCTCAAAATCTTGGAGAGACTTAATAAGTATACAATCGATAATCCATGTGAACATGGAACAAGATAGATAATTCTGCTTACTGTATATATAGAAATTGAATATCAGTAATTAAGTGACTTTCCATCATCCCTTGATTCAGGCAGAATCAGTACTTTAACCTAATTTATGACTATAAGTCTGAGATTCTTTTTATTATAATCAAACACTTTGGTGGAACTATAGGATATGCACTTAGGTTTATATTGTTCAAAACAGGGTTATATTCATGATAGAATTATGTACAATGATATTTCTAAATTCTCAATGACTATTAATTTCTGAAATTTATTATAATCCAAAGAGACAGCGACACATTTTTTCTATGATTTCCCGTTTACTATCTACACACAAACACACGTATGTAAACATGAACACACTAGATACAGAGAGGAAATTTCAATGTGAACTCGAAATCAGATAATGTTAAGGATTTTTTTGTTAATGGTGATGGGTTTGATAATATAATGCCATGCCAATTTTTTATTACTTTATTAATCTGATAATAAATATTTATTTAATTACCAATTATAAATAGTAGACATACTCTGCTGAGTGCCAGAGTATACTCTGGGATAAATGCAAGAAAGAATATATAATTTATAACCTCAATGATTTTATAGATCATTTAGTTTGATAGTTATATAAATAAATAATTAGAATTTAACTTTTATTTGTATATATCTATATACTGATTGGACCCCAAGGGAAGGATTTATTCATTGAGGGTGTTGTAGCAGGCTTAGAACAAGAATAAGAATTTGCCAGAGTGAGAATTTAGGAAATTATATTTCAAGTAAAAATAATCACTTCTAAATGATATTTTCAACAAAAAGCAGAATGTTAGTGTTTCCATATACACAATAAATTATAAGGAATGAGTGCATTATGGAGAAGAAATTAAAAATATCATGTAAAAATTACTTTCAAACTTCTTTTTGTTTTCATGAGAAAGATTTTAAGAGCTGCATCAATTTTGGGAGAGGCAAATTACAGCATAAATTTCCCCCGTTAGTAACCACTCACAATGTGCCAAGAGCATTGTGATAACTGCATTTATATTCTATATAGTTTCTTCATATTTACACTTTCTAGGCACTGTTCTAAGTTACGTGAACAAAACTCCATGAACTAGGTAATTTTATCACTCATTCCCATTACACAGATGAAGAAAAAGAGGCACAGAGAGTTTAAGAAATTTTTTCAGAATTACCAGAGTTTTTAACTGACAAATTCAGGATGACTCCACAGATAGTTCTCTTAACAAATATACTACACTGCTTAATCTATTTAACTTCCTCATTATTTTGTTTTTTTTATTCCTATTCTCAAAAAATTGCAACAAAATTAATTTCTTTGGGGTTATCAAGCAGGGAAGGAACTAAGAGACTATGTCCTAATCCACAGCAACAATTAGTGAGGAAAAGAACAGCAAGTGTTAAAATGACCAGTGGTTCCTATCAAAAGAGAGGAGAATGAGATGAGTCTTGCAGACTGCACTGAAAAGATGCACATCACAAGTCAATTTATGGCTGAAAAATGGTCCTTAACAAGGCAAAAAAAAAAATTAACGATATCATTCCACACATATCCTTCTACTTTTTCTCTTGTGTCAATATCCTGAGGTATTTTCTTGGGAAAAGTACAATAAGGAGAAAGATTCTGAAGACATGAGGGGAAAAATTATTTCCTTTTGGCAACGTTTTTTGTTTTAATTCAGATAAAGTTTATATAACATAAAATTCACCATTTTAATCTTTTAAAAATGCACAATTAGGGGCCGGCCCGGTGGCGCAAGCGGTTAAGTGCGCGCGCTCCGCTGCGGCGGCCCGGGGTTCGCTGGTTCGGATCCCGGGCGCGCACCGACGTACTGCTTGGTAAGCCATGCTGTGGCGGCGTCCCATATAAAGTGGAGGAAGATGGGCACCCATGTTAGCCCAGGGCCGTCTTCCTCAGCAAAAAAGGAGGAGGATTGGCGGATGTTAGCTCAGGGCTGATCTCCTCACCAAAAAAAAAAAAAAAAAAATGCACAATTAATTGGTTTTTAGTATATTCACAGTATTTTGCAACCATCGCCATTACATAATACCAGAGCATTTTCATCACCCCACAAAGAAACCCCATATCCATTAAAGAGCTATTCTCTTACCTCTGCTACCATCATCCCTAGACAACGACTAGTCTATTTTTTGTCTCTATGGACTTGCTGATTCTGCACATTTCTCACAAATGCAATCAGAAAATATGTGGACTTTTGTGTCTGACTCTCTTCACTAGCATAATGTTTTTAAGCTTCATCCATGCAGTAGCATGTATTGGTACTTTATTCCTTTTCGTGGCCAGATAATATTTGATTATATGAATATACCACATTTTTTAAATCCATTTATCACTTGAAGGATATTTGGGTTGTTTCTATTTTTGCCTATTATGTATCTCTACATTAACGATATACAAAAATCAACTCAAAATAAATGAAAGAACTAAATGTAAGAGCTAAAACTATAAATTTCTTAGGAGAGACCATAGGTATAAATCATTGTAACTTTGGATTAGGCAATGGTTTCTTAAATATGACACAAAAAGCACAAGCAACAAAAGAAAAAATAGATAAACTTGACTTCATCAAAATTAAAACTTTTGTGATCAAATAACACTATCGAGAAAGTGAAAAGACAAAACAAAGAATGGAAAAAATATTCACAAATCATATATCTAATAAGATTCTAGTAGTTTTTAAAGAGCTTATTGGAAAGCTTTCAGGGCCTTGAATATAATAACATAGACTCACTTCCTTCTATTTGCCACAGAAAAGCAGATGGTTAACAGTGTTGGGTTAAAAATAGTAAAATGAATCAGAACACACATCTGAACTTAAATTATTTCTATTCAGGGCCACATGGATAATAGTTCACCATCAAATACCTTAACAATTCTTCACTAATGTTTCTCTCATAGCATATTATATTCAATATGGAACTCTATACATTTTAGGGATTTCCTTGTAGGTCATTTTGTTTTTAACTGACAGGATATCATTAATACTCCTTTCTTAAAAGGCATTAAATATATGGGTGAGTATGTGCAGGGGTGAGCAAAGGGGAAGTCCCAAGAAGACTTAACTTATTTTTTAAAACCTCCTTTTATTTGTCTCAGATATCTAATGCTCAGCAGTTCCTTTCGGCTTATTCTCCTAAATATCTCTGGAACCATCTCCCTGAGCTACAGATTCATTGCCACTATCGCATTTTAACTTCCAAATAACTCATTTAATTTAACACATTAGCCCTCTAATGTCTTCCTGACTCCAACATCTAAAAACCCATCTTCAGTACAGTTAACAGAGCAATCTTTCTAAAATAAAAATCCGATCACATAGATTCTTAAATTAAAATAGAAAACTCATATGAACCAACTGCCTCCGAATCACCTACAGTCCATGTTTCTATCCTGTACTCCAGGTAAATTGAAAATAAATTTAAGGGATGAGAATATAGATTTTGTATTTAAATAAGCTAACCAGGTGGGATTTTTATTCATTCTGAATTTTCAGGTCTATAGACCTACCAGGTAAAGTCCAAATACATTTAAGACATAAAAGTATTATGATTTGAAGTCTCCCTTTTTTTCTTGGATTGTTGAATTCTGTCTCAACTGAGGCAATCTTTTCCCCAAGGGCAGCTAATGTTTATCGAGAACTCATTCTGGGCCAGATACAGATCTAGAATCACTTTATGTATATTATGTCATTTCATTCTAAAAATAACCTTATAAAATAGGAATTATTATTATTATATCAATTTTATACCTTAAGAAAGTTAGCAAGAAATAATTTGAGAAACTTGATGAGATTCACACGTATGTCTGGATTTAAACCTTGGTTGACTGGCTCAAAAGTCTACACTCCAAATTATCAGGCTTGTGATAACAGCAAGTGACATTTGAAATACTTCTAGAGCTCCAACAGTAGAGCATGTTGTTATATTTATGTCTATAAAATTCTCTTATGACTAATATGTAATTAAAATAGTTTTTTTGAGAAAGTCAGTACCATGTCTTCTAGAGTAAATGAAATTTAACATTTGTGTTGATAACGAGAAGAGAGGACTCTTTCTAGAGCACAGAAAGGAAGGCTAATTATAAAGAGAAGTAGGAAGAAAAAGGACCATTGTGCTGAAAGGTTTGGTTAAAATTTTGGGAGAAGGTTAACTAATTGAAGGACAAATTAAGTAAACAAAAAAATGAGTAAAAATTTTTATTTACTTCTTCTCCAAGATTTTAAAATTAATTCTTTTCCTCATCTTTATGAAAAAAAAAGAAAGCTTTTGGAGTGTATCCTTGTAGACTTGTTTCACTGGCTGGTTCCGTAAGGTGTAAATGAAGGGATTTAATAAGGGGACAACTGAGGTATAGATAACAGCAACACCTTTGGATAAAGTCAACCTTTCCTTTGCCGATGGCTTCATGTGAATAAAGATACAGCTCCCATAAGTGAGGGAGACTACGATCATATGAGAAGAACATGTGGAAAAAGCCTTTGTTCTTTTCTCAGCAGAGGGGATTTTTAGAACAGTCTTGATAATAGATGTGTAGGAAAAAACCACTAATAGCAACGTAACCATGAGTGTTCCACCAGCTAAGATAAATGAAACCAATTCTAGGAAATGAGTGTCTGTGCAAGAAATATGCAGCAGAGGGGAAGTGTCACATATGAAATGATCAATTACTTTGGAAGCACAGAATTCCAGTCTCAGTCCCAAGACCAATGGAGGAAAAGTCATCAGAAAGCCAGCTGTCCATGAGCTGAGTACCAGGTGGTAGCACATTTTGTTGCTCATAATGATCAGGTAATGTAGGGGTTTGCAGATTGCTACATAACGGTCAAAAGACATGGCAGCCAGTAGGTAAAATTCTGTAACTGCTAAGAAGAGGGAAAAGAATAACTGAGATGCACAACCATTGTAGGAAATGATTTTGTTTTTAGTCAGGATGGTGATCAGGAATCTGGGAATACAGATTGTCGTCAATAAAACTTCCAGGAAGGAGAAGTTTCGGAGGAAAAAATACATGGGATTCTTGAGGCGGGGATCCAGCAAAGTAAGGAGGATGATAGATAAATTCCCCATCATACTCAACATATAGTTTAGAAAGAGAAATATAAAAATCACAATTTGTAATTGTGGTTCATCAGTCAGTCCTAGGAGAATGAATTCTATCTCTCTTGACTGGTTCTTCATTTCAGATTTGAGTCCTATTAAATAGACATAGGAAAACAACTCCAAAAGTGGAAATAATCAGATTTTTTAAAAGCTACAGACATAAAAAAAATTCAGAAATGTATACAAGTTCAAAACTTTGATCCAATTTGATAAGACAGAGCATATCTAAAATTACAACATAGATCAACCTAAGCAGCCTCTAACTGACTGTTCCATTTAAACCACACTTATCTTTACAACACTATTAAATCCTTTTTTTTTCCCCATTTGAATTTGAAAGATAATTTAAATTTTAGCTGATCATTTCCAAAGGATCTGAATTCTGTTTAAATGTCCTAAGCAAAGAGAACATAAGTATAACTTGAAATGTATTTTCAATGTATATTTCATATATTGTTGAAAAACTTCTTATAACATCTAGACAAGTATACCAGTGTCAATTTGCAATGTTTATTCTAAAATTCTTTGCTCATCAAAATACTTTTTAAATATATAGAACATATACAAATAACAACAATTACATATTTCCTCTATGATTGAAATACTTTCATATATTCCATTAATTATTTTGTCCCATTATGGTAATTCTCCATTGCTCCTTTACCCCATTTCATATATTTATCATCTTGGGGGGGTTTCGAGTACATCAGTCTTCTCATAATTAGTTGTATATAATCAAGAAGTATTGAATATTGCATCTACATAAAAATAGAAAAATATATGACAGTTTAAAAGTCAGCAAATGTTACCTGACTTGTGGTTGCAGAATTGCTTTCATTTATGATCTAGATACTTATTCCAAGCTATAAATGACTTACCATATCCAGGATGTATTGATATAACTTTCCCCCTCTGAGAACATGGTAGAAACAAGAGTTGAAAATAAAGAATATTCTCTCTTTTATAACATTATAAAATATTCAAGTATTTCAAGAATAAATTTAATTCCAATGCTTTTCTGGAGAAAGATTCAAAACAGATATGCAATCTGGAAATTATATCATCTGCTAATATCTTCCACTTTCATTCACACTCATTAAAATCACAGCACCCAGATATTACAGATAATCAATTAGAATCCTCTTTCATGCCAGATAAGATTTATTTTCTGGGGTTTCTTCTTATATATTTGAATTGAGAAAAACATTTTCATAAAAATTCTAAACAAAAATGTGATGCTGTAAATGAAAAGATGTTTGAGAAATCTCTCAGATGAAAGGAATCCAAATATTGTAACAAAGAATTATCACTTCCAATGGGACACTGACAAAAAGCACAGTTTTATCATTTTCCTCATAATAGACACAAAGGGATTAATTGAAATAGAAAGAGGAAGGAAAAAGAAATGCCCTCTGGAGACTGGTGTCTGGACACACCAATTAAGTAAAAAAAAAAAAAAGACAGAGAGAGAGAGAAAGGAAAGCAAAAGAAATAAGGAAATAAAAGCCACTGTGAATTGCTTTACCTACAAAACTAAAGGGACATTATCCCAAAAGTGAACTAGAAGTGATTTAAACTCTCCACTTAATGCCAACAAGAATTTCAGATATTCCACGGCCCTGGGACAATATGATCAGTACTACTGGAAAGAGGGTTTACTCCCAAAAGGAACCTGTCTCTTTTTTCAGTTAGACAATATGTTAGGATTCCATTAACTTGATTGTGACCCATCCACAAAACTGGAAACCACCATGGTCCAGGTTTGTTTCCCAGTCAGGGAACCACACCGCCCATCTGTCTGTCAGTTGTCATACTGTGGCAGCTGCCTGTTGCTGTGGTGCTGAAAGCTCTGCCACTGATATCCAACTTGTGAAAAAGTTGGTCATGAAAATCCTATGAATAGTAGTGGAGCATTGTCTGATATAGCCCTGGAAGATGAGAGGATGGTGCAAAAAAGATCAGGCAGGGTTCTGCTCTGCTGTACGTATCGTAGCTAGGAGTCAGAATCAATTCAAGGGCACTAACAATAAAGTACTTTACTGCGGGCTTCGTATTTATTTTTATTTTGAAACAATATAAAACATAAGGAAAAAAATACACAAGAATTTTTATTCCTGAACCATTTGATGCTACATCTGCTACTCAATGTAGTAGTATGTATTTATGACAAAAAAGAATATTCTACTGGATAAACACAACACAACCTTCATTATCAGGACATTAACATTGCTACATTATTAACATCTAATTTGTTAATTTATTAACAGAAGTGATGATGTCTTCTCATGGAATCCTATCAAGCATCACATTCATTTTTTCCCATTATTGATGATTTTTTACTTTAATTTCTTGATTAATATGGCCATTTACAAGATTCTTCACCATAAATCTACTCTTTTATCATGGAAATGAATGATTATTTTCTGTAGATACCTCAAACACTATGTAAATATCTCAATCTCTGGAAAACCTCAAATTTATAGATTAATTACTTTTATTATTACTAATTTGTGATTTCCCATTTTATTCATTATTATCATGATTTATTTTGATGCTCAATTGCCTCAGAAATGCCTGGTGTAGGTCCCTTCAAGATTGTTCCCTTATCCTTTTGACATGCTGTTATGAGATGTTCAGGGGATTCCATCAGAGACATAAAAGAAACTTTCCACTCCAAACAAATGGACTGAAGGTATATTTTATTATATAGAGGAGAGTAAAGGCGATAGTCCGCAAACAGACCCAAATAGGTAAAATAATAAGAGGGAAAAACAGCAGCCCGACAGGAAAAGGAAACACCAGATTGACTGAGATAGCCGCAGATCCAAATAGGTCATATAATAAGAGGGAAAAACATCAGATCGATCGGAAAGGGTAACACCAAATCGACTGAAGGGAAATGACACAAATCAACCAGAAAGAGAAATACCAGGTTGACCGAAAAAAGAACACATCAGATGGGTTACTCACAACATCCATGCCCCACTGCCTGGGAGAGTCCCTTCCATTGACACGGCTGGGCAGGAATCTGATCATCAGAGGTCCTGGGCAAGGTGTCCCCTCCACCGGTGAGACTCTCATTAGGCCTCAATCTCCAGCAGTTTATATAGCATCAGTAGTTTCCAGAGTAAACAATTACAGAGTTTACAGAGCAAGCATTCAATGTTCCCATGTGCAAATGGTTACCAGTGGTGTATGTGCACTGAGCCTCCTGGCTATGGTCCCATCCCGGCAGTTGTGTACATGCATTGTTTTCCCTGGTTATCATCCCAGCCCGGCACAGATGACCAGTCTGCTCCAGGCTGCGATGCCCAAAGAACCTTGAAATGTTACAAATTGCAACTATCTCCGTGGGAGAAAGGCCAGTTCCCACCACACAGAAAGCAGCTTTATATTTCTTTGTGTGCTGGTGGCTGTAGGTCAATGGAATGGCCAAACATGGCTGCACTCATGTCAAGACACAGGCCCCAACAATTTTTAAGGGCTTCTTTATTCCGTGGCACCACAAAGTGCTCCAGGCTCATCTTGTACCTTTTCTGCAAGAACCATGGTCTAAATGATTTCTTCAAGGAGTTCTGTTTTTTTTTTATAGTGAAGAAAGTTCTTTTGAAACTGAGATCTGAGTGCTATGGGTGTTACATATGCTCATTATTACTGGAGATCAATATTCCCAGACCCTTACGGTGGACAGATTTACACACACAAACACAAATACATGCACTTACATATATATATATACACACAGATACATATATACACACTCATATATTTATACACACATACACATATATACACACACATATACATAGAGGTATTTAAAACTATATGTGTTTCTATAATCTCCCTATATATTGAATAACACAAGTTCACTCCAATACATCAATCCTGCATGACAAAGTTTATTCTAAGTATTCATCTGATGTGCAATTGGAAAAAAAATGTGGCTTAAGTTGGTGATATTTCCTCCAGAGATGTTTAAGTTTTGATTTTTCTAGGCACCCAAAGCCCTTAGTAACCCAGGACAATCTCAGTCCAAATGCACATATTGAGATGGTTTGAAGCTGAAAATACAGTACCTGTGAGAGTCTGCCTACTAGAGTTTCTCAACTCAAAATTACAGGTGTTCACCAAGTCTCCTCTGATGTGCCCTGTCTCTGTCTCCCTGGGCCCAGGAATCAGTCAAAAACACTGAGTTTTCCTCAATGATGACACTTCTAACTCAGCAATTCCCCCAGGGAAAATGAAGCCCAAAGGCTAGACTTATTTTCCTGGATCTCTCTTCCCTGTGTTCTGAACTGATCGTTCTTCCCTATCTATTATCTCCCCAATTTACGTCAAGCACATGATTTTCATATTTCCCATTCCTTCCAGCTGTTTTCCATGTGAGGGTTGATGTGTATTCAAAGTTCTCTGAAATTACTTTCTTCATAGTAATGTAAATGACATTTTCCGAAAGAAAAGAGGTTGAAACTCATCTTCAGCTATTTCATGCCCTGTGAAGTTAAGCCAGTTCTATGTAGGTTGTTTACCTCTTCCCTATTGTTTCACCAGAGTGATTTTATATATCGCAGAGACTAGTCATTTCTGGCTGCAAATATTGCCTCTCAATGTGTGGCTTATATTTTTATCATTTTCTGCTGTTTTTGAAAAACTAACTCTTATGGCTATTTCTCTGCCTAAAATAACTTTAAATTCCAATTCTTAAATAATGATTTTGCTGCATAGGTAAGCCTAATTTGAAAGTTATTATGCTCCCCATACTTTTGAGATATCATTTTTGAGATATCATTAAACTCTCTTTGTATCACAAAGTTGCTGTTGAATTATTTGCCGTATGTGTTTAATCTGTCTTTACTTTCTGACTGCCCTTAAAATGTTCTCTTTATCCTCTCAGTTTCAGCAATTCCACTACGATTTGCCGACTCACGGATTTCTTTTTATTTAAACTTACCTAATAGTTATTTGGTTTCCTAAGAATGTAAATTGGTGTCTTTTCAATTATGGAAAATTAGTAGCCATTATCTCTTAATAGAACATTTTCCCTGTTCTAGCTATGTTCTCCTACTTGATATCCAATGAAACATACATTAGAACATCTCATTATATATGCAGTGTTTTGCACATATATAATGCACAGTCTTTCATATTTACATTTTCTTGCCTTTCTAGACTGTATTCTAAATAATTTATTGAGAAGTATTTTCCAATTGATACACTCCTCAACTACCTCACTTAGCGGTTTAATCTATTTATAAATTTTTATTTCAATTATTTTTATTTTCATTTCAATAAGTTCTATATTTTGAAATCTTTAAATTCAATGTTCTCTTATCCCTACATAAAATTGCTTAATCTCTTTTATTTCTTTAAGCTATTATACATTATTTGATAGACTTTGTGTGATTCTTTAAACTTCTACAATTTTTATGAGTCTATGCAGCAGTTTGTTGTTTCTGCTTGTGATTATGTGTGGTGATCTGCCATGCATGTATCATGAGATATTTTACTGTGAAGTCACAGTCTTTAGAATGGTATCCATGTGTATATTTGAGTTCTACAAAGAGGATTGGCATTTTCAGCTGTTGGGTGTTTGGGTGATGATCACTGGGACCTCGGTTAAACAAATTTTGAGTTAGTAGTATTCAAATTTTAGGGGAGTATGCAATCTACTGCCAAACATGTCTAAGTGTAGGGATGAGAAAGTATAGGGATGAGAAAGAAGGTCTAAAGGAAGCTTTTTTTATTTCTCCCACCCATATCCAAGGTCAAGAGAGGCAAGTGTCCACATTTATCTCTCTTTGGTGAAGATTTTTTATTTTATTCATATTTTCAAGAAGATAGCTTTCCCTGGCTCAAGCTCAACATATCTACATGCAATACAACTAACCACTGTACATGGAGCCCAAACTTTGCTTCATTACCCCATTTTCTGAAGTTCAGTAAAGTACAACACCTGGGCCAACACTTGTTCCCTGTCTCTTCCCTGTGATGATCTGTTTCAGGACTCGTTCACTCTCTCTATCTTTCTAGACATTGCAAATTTCACTTACTTTCCCCGAGCTCAGCCATTCACCTTTTCATTTTCTTTTTCAATTTATTTCAGAACTTTTAGGATTTTTGTAGCAGGGAGAATATTTTAAGACATCTGACTGCCGTATTTTAGGAAATAAAAGTCTTTTCTCATTCCTTATATTCCTAAGGCTGGGTTTTTATTAATATTGATACTATAACTATGTATATATTGTCATTTCTTTCACTAAGCAGTGTATTCCTTTTCTGTGGATACTGTAACCAATTAAGATGAAATGGGTGGCTTAAAACGATGAAAATTTATTCTTTCACAGTTCTGGAGGCCAGAAGTCTGAAATTGGTTTCACTGGGTCAAAATCAACTTGTTGACAGGGCTGTGCTCACTCCAGAGGCACTAGGGGGAGATTCCATTCTGTGCCTCTTCCTGCTTCTGGGAGTTGCGGGTTTTCTTTGGCTTGTGGTCGCATTATCCAATATCTTCCTCTGAGTTCACATTGCCTTCTCCTCTTCTATCTGTGTCAAATATCCCTCTGCCTCTCTTTTATAAGGACACGTGATTGCATTTAAGGCCCACCTGGATAATCTCTCCATTTTAAGATCTTTAACTTAATCGCATCTGCAAAGACCATTTTTGGAAATCAGGTAACACCTACAGATTCCAGGGATTAGGTCCTGTTATCTTTGGAAACCATTATCAGCCTATCAGTGACATCATCATCACTATCTCCTAACAAGCAGATTTATTATTCCCATTTTGCTGGTCACTCTATTAATTAGTGTGCTAAGGGGCAGTTGATCAATTTGTTGATCAGGATCATGGACAGATGTAAAGTTTAGAATTTTTATGGTCATTTCCTGTGGAAATCAATTTTTTTTCAAATAATATATCCTGATTCATAGCATCAGATTTGATTTATTTAATCCTCCAGGTTTGTTTCATTATCCTTATGTTCCTTAGATAGTGTGATAATTAAATTGACAAACAAATTGTACTATGTATTTGCTGCTACTCAGTGCTAAGCCCACTACAAATATTATCTCATGAAAGCAAAGAATAACTCCATAATATAACAAAGCTCTTACTGTCTCCTTTTAGCCAATCAGGAAATAAATGCTGGAAATAAATTAACTGACTGTCACAGTACAGCTAAGTTTGGAGCTGGGATTGGAAAGAGGATTTCCAAGGAGGCCATTAATGAATGTTATATTGATTCATATATTTTAAAGAAATAATAGCTATTTAGTGGTATTTATTTATTAGTTCTAATTTTGCAAATACTAAACAAATTATGTGAAATAAGACAAATGTGTGACTTTGAAAAAATAGAAAAGTTGTCACAAACAGATGGAATTCTTTTTCAGGTAAATCTACAGCCCAGTCAATCAGACATGAAACAGGGCAAAAGAACACACAAAAATCTCACCAAACCAAATTAATACCTCAAGGACATAAATTTTTTTTCTTCCAAAATGGAAAAAAATCAATGCTAGAGATTATCTTCAAAGTGTAGAATATTTGATTTACAATAAACTGTGTTCAAAATTATTAGAGAACAGTTATTAAAAACCTGATATCTGATACACTGATTAATGTAGGAAATAAAGTGTATTGACTTTGAATATGAATCTGTTTGAGTCTAATATGTTATCTACTTGAAGTTTACAAGCCTGTCATGAAAATGAGTAGATCCTGGAGAGAGTTTTGGGAAGATGATAGAGTAGGAAGCACCAGGAATCTGTCCCCCTACCTAGACAACAATCACACTGACAGAATCTGTCTAATGTAATCATCTTGGAACTCTAGAGTCTATTGAAGGCTTGCAACTTCCAGAAGAGGGTGGGATGACAAATTGTTGTTAATTTTCATAGTTTCAGCCCTTAGCACCGTAGAGGCTACCCATCCTGCCCCCACATCCATGGCAGGTGGCTGTGCACGTGTCCCTGGAGCAGCTTGCACACAGTTTGCAAGAGTCAAGGTTGGAAAAAGGATCCTGTCCTCCAAATATTGCAATCTGTATTCTGATCCCTGGTTGCTGCTTCTGACCACAGAGGTGAAGACAAAAACGCAGGCAACCATTGCTATTAAACCTCTCCATATTGTTGTAAGCCTTTCCTCTATGGGTGAAGTGACTTTCAGGGGATTTAAAGGGCTGTGCCATTTTCCTCCCTCATCATTTTCCTCTTTCTCCTCTTTTGGGAGCCAAACATTAAAGCTTAGGATGTTCAAAAGTAAATGCACATACAGGGAAAATTAGGAAGCGACCGTGCATGCCCAGGGAAAGGCATAGGTTCAGAAGAGACCTGAGAAGACCTTAAGTTTACACCTAGGCTGATACTTGGCACAGAGAAAGCCTGCAACAATCAAAAAATTAAAATAAAAAACGGAAGCAATAACACAAAACAGCATCCCCAGAAAAGGGGAAGAATCTGAATTCCAGAGTTTCCATGGTATTGGATTCAAATGTCCAGTGTTCAACAAAAACATCACAAGTCATGAAAAGAAAGAGGAAATTATGGCCCATTCAAATAAATAAGCAGAAATAGCCCCTGAAAAATGACTTAATCCACTGGATCTAACAGACAGATCCACTAGACAAAGACTTTAGAACAACTATCTTAAAGATTCTAGAAGAACTGAAGGAAGATGTGGAGAAGTCAAGAAAGCCATGTATGGGCAAAATGGAAACATCAAAAATGAGATAGAAAACCTAAAAGAAACCAAAAAGAAATTATGGAGATGAAAATTACAATAACTAAACTGTTATCAAATGTATTAGGCTCTTCAAAAACACAAAAGAACTTAAGATTTGTTCTTTTTTACCCTCTGATAAATATGGAATACTATGTCTAAGTTGAAAATATGTGATATTTCCAAAAGTACATGAAATATTTACAAAACTGACTAAGAGCTTAGCATAAATGAAGTTCCAAAAAATTCCACGGGATTAAATTCTTAGGTCTTCTAATTTTCATGTAATTAAACAAGACTCAAGAACAGACAACCGGAAAGTCACCAAATATTTGGAAATTAAGCAAAATACTTCTAAAGAGCCAATTGGTCAAAAAAGGAATCAGAAAGGAATTAGAGAAAATTTAGAACTATATGACAAAATGTAGCAAATGAAAATTATGAGATATCTACAAAGGACATGTTTACAGAAAATTTACATAATTAAATATATGTATTAGAAAAGAGGAAAGCTGAGGCCGGCATGGCGGGGCAGCGGTTAAGTGCGTGGACACGGCTGTCGCAGCCCCGAGTTCGCAGGTTCAGCTCTTGGGTGACACACTGCTTGTCAAGCTATGCTGTGGCAGAGTCCCATATAAAGTAGAGGAAGATGGGCACGGATGTTAGCTCAGGGCTAGTCCTCCTCACGAAAAAAAAAGAAAAGATAAAAGCTAAATATCGATTATCTATGTCAGTACTGGCTAATATGGTAGCCACTAGCCACCTATAGCTATAAAGCACTTGAAATGTGGCTAGTGTGACTGAGGAAGTGAATATTTAATTTAATTTAATATTCATTATTTTACATTTATATGTATACTGTATATTCACATGCGGCTAGTGGCTATCATATTGGAAAGTACAGATCTAAGTAACCTTCTCAATAGCCTACTAAAAAAGAGGTAAGTTATATCTAAACATATTTGATAGAGAGATTATTGAGATAGAATGTAACTATAAAAATTTCACCTTTTCGGGGTATATAGTTTGATGAACTTTGACAGACACATGTGGTCATGCAACCACCACTACAATATAGCTATAGATATGAAAAGTTTCCATCACCCTAAAAAGTTCCCTCATGACGCTTCTGTAGTCAACCACTTCTGCTCACTCTCAGCCTCTAACCACTGACTAGATTTCTGTCCCTATAGTTGAGTATTTTCCAGAATTATAGAAATAGAATTACAGAGCATGTAGGTATTGTATCTGGCTTCTTTCACTTAGCATAATATTTCTGACTCAATTGTGTTTTTTATGTATCATTAGTTTATTCCATTGCATGCATATACCACAACTGTTAAACCATTCATCAGCTGATGGACATTGGACTGTCTCCAGGATGGGGCATTAATATAAAATGTATTTAATAGGTAAAATTCAGTTCACTTAAAGGATCATAAAAAATTTCATCAAAACTCCACCCCAAGCCTCACCTTATTAATCTGATAATAAATTATGCATAATTGTTACTTATAAATAATATATATATACACCACTAGGTGCCAGAGTGTAAAATGGTTTATAATAAAGTCTAAAATTGCCCCTGTTGCTCACTGGAAGCAAGGCGATGTCTGGTGCTGGTGTAAACCAGCTTGAGATTCCCCAGGGACAGGAACTACTGATGATCCTTTCAAGATGCCATTGTTTTTCTAAATCGCTTCTGATACTCTTCTGATACTTTCACTTCAGCTTTTATTTAAAGTAGATCACATTGGTGTCTTTTACTGCCAATATTTAGTATTTTTTAACTCTCATCCCCAGAGAAGAATTTTTCTCTTTGTTTTATTTGAATAGATCCCTTGAGTCTGTAGTAAATAGAAAATGATAAAACTGCAGCATCTTGCAAGTGTACAGTGGCAATGTGGAATGTCTCTCCTGGAGCAGTTGCTTATCTTTCATCAGATGATGTCCTGAGTTTTTTCAGTTGTCACTTTTGATTTTATTTTAATTTAAAGAATAACAATCTATTTTGAGGTTTTGAGTAACAGCAATTATAAGAACAAAATTTCACAAAATGCAACTTATCTGCAATAGAAGACAAATGTCCACTGAAATTATTGATATCTGAGCTCCAAACTTCACAGGGAGTATGAATTTGAGGGACTATGGAAATTCTTTACAAAAGCACAATATGTCCCCATTGCCTCTTCCCACAAAAATCATTGGTTGTAAATCTCCCTATTGATAATAAAATATAACAGTAAAAGAGAGTAAAATTATAATTATGTTAATATACATCTCTTCCATGCACACAAATGAAAACAATAACTATAACAGATTCAAGAAGGTAAGTTAACTATAATTTTAACCTAACTTCAGAATCAGAAATAAAGTCAAATGCACAATAAGTCCAATTCAGGAAATTAAGTTTGACTACTGACTTTTCATGTTTTACAAATTTTTTTAATGGTAGAGTCATTTTAGTTTGTGTATTAACAGGTATTGTAATCTATTTTATTCATATACAATTGCATCTACTTTTCAGTTTCTCTGATTCTCTTTATTAATTACATGTTACCCTCGGTAAAGCCATGTGGAAACAATACTGAGCAACTCCTCTCTATAATTTAAGATAACATAGTTCTAGAACCATCTGTTAGACCCACATGGTAACAGAAATTGTATGACTAACTCTTAGAACATACCTTTTCAAATCAAAGGTAGAGAAAGATGGGAGTCACAGCAAAGACAGAAATACATATTTTTACAATAAAAGCTTGTGATCAATTAGTCTGCAAGACTTCAGTTGTCATTAAAAACATTAAAGCTATTCAATAATACGGGCTTTGGAAAATCACATTAAGCTTGGAAAAGCTTAGTTTTATTTTTTCAAAATAAGAAAATAAAGTAATAGACATGAGAGCAATATTAATAAGACAAATGCAAAAGAATAAAGATAGCAAGGATGCTCTAGTGGCCCATTTCTTTGTTTGTTTGTTGCAGGGAAGGATTTGCCCTGAGCTTACATCTGTTGCAAATCTTCCTCTTTTTATTTTCTCTCCAAAGCCCCAGCGCATGGTTGTTTACCCTAGTTGTAAGTCCTAGTTCTTCTGTGTGACCTGCCGCCACAGCATGGCAACCAACAGATGGGTGGTGTGGTTCTGTGACTGGGAAACAAACCCAGGCCACCCAAGCGGTGAGAGCACCAAACTTTAACCACTAGACCATCAGGGCTGGCTCAACCCATTTCATTTAAAAGTCTGCAGGTAACGCCTATGGTGAAATAAACTGGCATGTTTAATATAACAGAGGGATAGTACAACATGGAAATAAAAAGAATTTTTATATGTAGAAAGAATACAGAGTAATATAATTGCTGGGGTATTTAATAGTTTTATAAATAATATGGATGAAATAAAAAAATAGTGCTCAAAATTATGTAGACACAAATAAGAATACATTTCAAAAAGGTTAATTGAAAAAGACAATATTTTAACTAAAATAAGTTGCTTGTTTTTATCATGCTTTGCTTTGTTTTATTTGTTGTATATACTGGAAAACAACAGTCCATTTAGTATAGCTAAGCCAGTGAAGAAAAATGATAATAATAATGGTGCATTCCCAGTACAGAGAAAATTTCAAAACTGTTATAATTAGGATCTTTATCTAATCATTGGAAATCGCTACTGTCTTATTGACCATCACAGGAATTGTAATATAACCCCAAATCCTGTTTTTAAAAAATCACCCTGATACTCATTCCAAAAAGACAAAGCGCATTTGCAAAGGTTGAATAAAAATGATAGAAAAACATATTTTGAATAACTCATATGATTTTATTTAAATTATACATGCAGAGTAGAGTCCATTGGGAAGGGATGGGCGAAAATGCATATTACCCAAAAAATATATATATATTCAAGTTGCAAAGGAAAAATTCTGAGGAATATTATATAAAAAGAACTAAAGTATGGAAAAGAATTTATCATTGACTGTAGCCTGTAATTATGTGTCATTGACAGTTTCACGCTGGAGAAACCATTTACAAATGAATAAATTAGAGAATATATACTTTATCTGCTTTAGATTACATATATATTTAGGTTAATGTACGTATATTTAATAAAATGTATACACTTTTTAGTTAATATATATTAATTTAGTTTATATACATAAGTTAATTTATATATATTTAGGTTATTCACATACCTTTAGGCTAATTCATATATATTTAGGTTTATATGCAGGTTAATATATATATAGGTTAATTTATCTTATATTATATACATATTTACATTCAGTTTTTTTCTTCTCTTCCTATATAGAATTGATAATGCTCATAAAAGAGAAATGAAAAACCAATCAACAGAAATAGAATTCATTCTCCTAGGACTGACAGATGGCCCACAATTACAAATTGTGTTTTTCTTGTTTCTATTTCTTAATTACACATTGAGCCTAATGGGGAACTTAATCATTATTGTCCTCTCCCTGGTGGATCCTAGCCTTAAGATGCCAATGTATTTCTTTCTCCATAATGTCTCATTTTTGAAAATCATATTCACAACAGTATGTACTCCCAGAACCTCATAACCATGGTGACCAGAGAAAGAAACATTTCATATAATAATTGTGCAGCTCAATTATTTTTTATTTTTTTACTGGGAATTACAGAGTTTGACATGCCGGCCACCATGTCCTGTGACCGCTATGTTACCATCTGCAAACTCCTGCATGACCCAGTCATAATGAACAACAATGTTTGCTGTAGGCTTGTACTCAGCTCTTGGGCAACTGGATTCCTAATCATCTTTCCCGCACTGGTTATGGAACTCAGGCTGGATTTCTGTGCTTCCAAAGTAATTGATGACTTTATGTGTGAAATATCTCCCATCCTGCAGATCTCCTGCACGGATACACATGTCCTAGAATTGATGTCTTTTGTCTTAGCTGTGGTGACACTGATGGTCACATTGGTACTAGTGATTCTCTCTAAAATTTTCATCTTTAAGACCATTCTGAAATTCCCTTCTGCACAGCAGAGGACCAAAGCTTTTTCCACCTGCACTTCCCACATAATTGATGTCTCCATGTCTTTTGGTAGCTGTGTCTTTATGTATATTAAACCAACTGCAAAAGAAAGACTGTCCTCAAAAGTGTAGCTTTGCTGTAGACCTCACTTGCCCCTTTACCAAACCCCTTCATTTACACCCTAAGGAACCAGCAGGTGAAAGATTTCTTCTGGGATATGTTACAAAAGATGTTGTGTTTTTCAAAAAAGCTATTGTAAAAAATGCTACAAATCACAACTTTACAGTAAAAACTGAAAAAACACGTTTCATGCATTTCTTCTGATCATGTTTTCTACCTCATTAGTTATCCCAAACAGGAGAGTCTCTTGAAGAATCTTGTACCTCAGTTCCATCCTTACATTTTATTTTTCCTTAAGAAAACATTTCACCCTGCTATGATAACTTACTCTAACCAAGTCTGCAGTCCACATTTTAAATAACATCTCCTTATTTATTTATTTATATATTTATTTATTTATTTGGTGAGGAAGATTAGCCCCGAGTTAACATCTGTCGCCAATCCTCCTCTTTTTGCTGAGGAAGACTGGCCCTGGGCTAGCATCAGTGCCCATGTTCCTCCACTTTATATGTCACAGCATCGCTTGACAAGCGATGTGTCGGTGCGCGTCCGGGATCCGAACCCCAGGCAGCCACAGTGAGGCGTACACACTTAACCACTACACCACCGGCCGGCCCCAACAGCATCTCCTTATTGCAATTTAGTTTTCAGAAACTGGGATTTTGAATAAAATACGCCTTGTATAAGAAAACTTGATATATGTAACTCATCAAATATTTCCAGATATATTTATTGTGTACCTATCTTATTCCAGACATTGTGAGGGGCTTTAAGAAGCTTGTATTGCCTAAAGGAGACAAACAAATAACCCCAATATTGTTATACTGTGTATTATTATTGTTATAACAAAAGTCCACAAAAATATTATTGGGCATATTGGATGGCTTCTAGGTAATTTTGGAGATCTGCGAGGATTTCAGGAGAAATTAATAATTATGCTGAGACTAAAAATATACAGAAGGAAAGAAGACTGAGATATAAATATATGCAAATGACAGAGGTGTTAGATAACCACATGCATTTGGAGAATTAGTATATCTAATGATTAGAACAGGATTTTGAAATATTCAGCCTGTTTGGTAAAGACTTCACTACATACACAATGTGAGACACTGCATACAATATGTAAACTCTTTATGTCTCAGTTTCTCCTCATGTAGGTGGGAGAAATGTAACCCACACCTCATATTTCAGTAAATATATGCTATTAGAACTGTTTAGCACTCAGTAAAAGATGCCACTTCTTTTCAATAATTCAAAACATGCTGCAACTAATACTTATGTGCTTTTAAGAAGACAGTGGTAAAAACATGAAGTGACCTATGTGCCAGAATAGTGTTTTGGACTTACATTTGATATATCAGTAATTTTAAAAGGTTTGGTGTATAAGAATCCGCTAGGTACTCTTAGAGTTGTACTTTCAAGCTTTCATTGCTAATATGTCTGAGTCATTATGTCTGGGATACTGTAAATATATCTTACATTTAATATTCAACCAGATTATTTTGAGGTGCTATTCTTTACCTGACACTGCCAACAAAGAGAATCATGGAAAGTACATTTAAGGTGTAAACTTTAATTTTCAGCTTTTCTATTTTTGTAATATCACTCTTGAAAACAATATTGAATATTGACTATCTTAGAGTCAAGGGGAGAAGTGCGGAGACTATTGCTTTAAACTATTGAGAACTTTTGAGGTTTAGTACATAAATATGGCAGTGGACCTAAAATACAGATAATAGAGTCAGAGATATTTAGGAAAAAGGAATGAGAAGTTTCATTAAACTTTAGATTGTAGAGATAACGTAGTAGGAGGAATATTACGACTTCTTATTCACTGCCCATTGCACACTCACCAAATATACCTTGAATGGTTTTAAGAAAGTATTTTGTAATTATCTCATAAAAGTTTTAGATCACACAGAAATTAACAAAAAATGCATAGTTTTCCACAAAGGGCCAGATTACTCAATCTAATGAGGAATCAAAATGAACCAAAAAACAGATACTTTTGATATTTTATTGTTATGATTATTATTTGTTGCATTCCTGGCTTGATAGACATTGGAGCATGGCTTAGGTTCTAATTGCTTAAAATCTGTATTAACAGTCCCTTAAGTCATCCATTTACCCTCTGGAAAATAATATATTACCATATTTTTCCCTCAACTTCCCATGACTTCTCTTCCTCACAGCTTCTAATCACCTCAGAAATCAAGATTTCTTAGGGTCCTGTTTTAACAAAATGAAACAAACACCTATATGGGCAAAAATCTTAGAAATATCAGTCTGGAAGACAGTGTCAAGATGGAGGCAGAGGCGGACTCTGACTCACCTCCTCCCACAGACACAACAAATTAACAACTACTCTTGGAAGAATTGCCCCTAAGAGATAACTGAAAACTGGATAAAAAGACCTCCTACAACAAGGGACAGTGTTGACTGATGAGGAAGAGGCAGAAATTCCTCGCTTTAGAGAAAAAAGCCACCTTGTAGCCACAGCACTTCACGGCCAGCTGGGAGCACTCTTGTGGTATGAAGTCTTCCCTGGAGGAGTGGGGATCTGAGTGGGGGAGCATTACCACAATAAGCAGCTTTTGGACTCAGCACGACTGAGATAAGAGTCATAATATCTGACTTTGCTGGCCACTAACAACAATAGGGAATACCCCCAGAAAAGCTATGGGATATAAGGGGAAAAAAGCTTTCTCTTGAAGGGCCCATGAACAAATTCACCCATTTCAGAAAGCAACATAAAATCTGAAATGGTTGCACAGTACTTTGGTGAAAAAAGATTCACTTCATAGGCTCTGGGTGCATCTCAGAGAGAAGTGAAACCTCCCCAGGCTGGGACCACCTCCCCAGGGACTGAGACATTGGCAGCTGCCATTACTGCCACCTAGCACAGGTGTGCTGACACAGACTCTGGCAGACACCATGGGAGTTCTTCCCTTGACCTGTTAAGGCAGACCACCCCAGGGATCGGCCCCATCCATCAGCAAGACCTCGGGCAACTTGTGGGCCAGCAAAGGCAGGCTCCCTGGAACCTCTGCAGCCTCTGGCATGGGTCCTTCTCTGAAGGGCAGGGTGTGAGGGATAAAGAGTTTCCCAGACAAGCAAAAACTAAAGGAGTTTATCACCAAGAAACCAGCTTTAAAAGAAATGCAAAAGGGACTTATTTAAGTGGAAAAGAAAGGACCACAAACAAGAATAAGAAATTTACCAAAAAAAAAAAAAAACACACACACAATAAAATCACTGGTAAAGGAAATTATACGGTAAGGTAGCAGATCAACTACCTATGAAGCTAATATGAAGGCCAAGGACAAAAGTCCTAAAATTATCTATTTCCGTGATAAGAGGGCGATGGATACACAAGCACAAAAATCAAGAGGTGAGATATGATATTAAAAACATAAAATGTGTGAGGAGGGGAGCAAGAGTAGAGCTTCTAGCAAAAGGTCAAACTAAAGAGTCCAAGAATTTAATACAGATTGCTACATTCATAGATTATTATATATGAACCTCATGGTAATCACAAACCAGAAACCAATAATAAAAACACAAAAAATTAAGATAAAGTAACCTAAACATAATACTAAAGAAAGCCATCAAACCACAAGGGAAAGGAACAAGAGAAGAAGAAAGGAACAGAGAAGAACTACTAAAACACCCAGAAAAGAAGAAATAAAGTGGTAATAAATACATTCTCATTGTCAGAGAAGAGGGAGAATCTCCCTCTGCCCTTTCCCTTAAGGTTCTTATGGCTGGCAAAATAATTAAAAGACATGTTAGCATGAGAAAATAATACCAAGTTTAATAACATGTATACATGGGAGAAACCAGGGAAACTGAGTTTCTCAACACGATAGCAGAGATTCTCGTCTTAAATACTACCTTCAGCTAAAGACAAAGGAGGATGTTGGTGGTGGGGAGGGAGACAGAAGGGAGACAGAAATTACAGTAATCAAGGGTATGCAGATTTAAGCCTTTTCCTTCCATGCTGAAAAGAGTTTTGGGGCCGGCCCCATGGCTTAGCAGTTAAGTGCACACACTCCGCTACTGGCATCCCAGGTTCGGATCCCAGGCACGCACCGATGCACTGCTTCTCTGGCCATGCTGAGGCCGCGTCCCACATACAGCAACTAGAAGGATGTGCAACTATGACGTACAACTATCTACTGGAGCTTTGGGGAGAAAAAGAGGAAAAAAAAAAGAGGAAGATTGGCAATAGATGTTAGCTCAGAGCTGGTCTTCCTCAGCAAAAAGAGGAGGATTAGCATGGATGTTAGCTCAGGGCTTATCTTCCTCACAAAAAAAAAAAAAGGAAAGAGTTTTCACAGATAAGGCCATCCCCGCCCTTCCCAATACAGAGAGGGAGATACCTTTACATATGGAGATTTCCCTTATAAATGTAAATGCTTGTCTGGCAACCCCTTGCAAGGCCACCTAGAGAATGTGGCCAGGAAGAGACAGAATTTTTGATAAGAGGGGCTTGTTGGTGCCTTTCCTATTGTAACATCTATTTTACATTATGTTACAGCCATCATATGACAGTAAATCCTTCCTGGAACAGGTCTTCTATGTTAAATTCTTTAGGCAGTTAGTGGGAGGTCCATCAAATGTCCGTCAGAGAAAATAATCAAGGGAAAGTGATATATTTCAGGGGGGCCGATTTTGATCTCCCACGTCATCAGTAGTTACGTTAAATGTCAATGGACTAAATGCTCCAATGGAAACACATGGGCTGGCTGATTGGATAAAAAAACAAGACCCATATATACACTGCATACAAGAGACAGACTTCAGACCTAAAGACACTCACAAACTGAAAGTGAAGGAAAGGAAAAAGGTACTCCTGCAAATGGCAATGATAAGAAAACTGCGGTAGCAATACTTACATCAGACAAAATAAGCTTTACAGCAAAAACTGTAACAAGAGACAATGAAGGGCACTATATAATGATCAAGGGAACAATCCAACAAGGAGATATAACACTTGTAAATATCTATGCGCCCAACGTAGGAGTACCTAAATATATAAAGCAATTATTAACAGATATAAATGGAGAAATAGACAGTAACACAGTAATAGTAGGGGACTTGAACACACTGCTTACACCAGTGGATAGACCATCCAAACTGAAGATCAACAAGGAAACATTGTCCTTAAGTGACACAATGAACAGATGGACTTAGTATAAATATACAGAACATTCCATCCAAAAAACACAGAATACACATTCTTTTCAAATGCACATGGAACATTCTCCAGGATAGATCATATATTAGGTCACAAAATAAGTCTCAATAAATTTAAGAAGATTGAAATAGTATCAAACATCTTTTCTGACCACAATGGTATGAAACTTATCCACTACAGGAAGAAAATCAGAAAAGCCACAAATATGTGGAGATTAAACAAAATGCTACTGAACAATGATTGGGTCAATGAAGAAATCAAAGGAGAAATAAAAAAAAAATCCATGAAGACAAATGAAAATGAAAATACTACCTACCAAAATTGATGGGATACAGCAAAAGTGGTTCTAAGAGGGAACTTTATAGCAACACAGGCCTACCACAACAAAAAAGAAAAACCTCAAACAAACAATCTAACAATGGACCTAAAGGAACTGGAAAAAGAAGAACAAACAAAGCCCCAAATCAGTAGAAGGAAGGAGATAATAAAAATCAAAGCAGAAATAAGTAAAATAGAGACTAAAAAACAATAGAAAAAAATCAATGATTCTATGAGCCGGTTCTTTGAAAAGGTAAAAAATATTGACAAACCTTTAGTAGACTCACCAAGAAAAAAAGAAAAGAAGGCTCAGATAGATAAAATCAGAAATGAAAGAGGAGAAATTACAAAGGACACCTCAGAAATACAAAAGATTATAAGACAATCCTATGAAAATCTATATGCCAACAAATTGGATAGTCTAGAAGAAATGGATAAATTCTTAGAATCATACAACCTTCCAAAATTGAATCAAGAAGAAATAGAGAATTTGAATAGACCAATCACCAATAAGGAGATCAAAACAGTAATTAAAACCTCCCAAAAAATAAAAGTCCAGGGCCAGATGGTTTCCCTGTTGAATTCTACCAAACATTCAAAGAAGACTTAATACTTATACTTCTCTAACTCTTCCAAAAAATTGCGGAGAATGGGAAGCTTCCTTACTCGTCCTATAAAACCAAAAATACCCTGATATCAAAACCAGACGAGGAGGACACAAAAAAAGAAAGTTACAGGCCAATATCACTGATGAACATCGATGCAAAAATCCTCAACAAAATGATACTAGCAAATCAAATATGACAATGCATTAAAAAGATCATACACCATGATCAAGTGGAATTTATTCCAGGGATGCAGGAGTGGTTCAACATCTGCCAATCAATCAACATGATACACCACAAAACAAAATGAAGTATAAAAATCACATGATGATCTCAATAGATGCAGAGAAAGCATTTGACAAGATACAGCAACCATTTATGATAAAAACTCTGAATAAAATGGGCATAGAAGGAATGTACCTCAACATAACAAAGGCCGTATATGACAAACCCACAACGAATGTAATTCTCTATCGAGAAAAGCTCAATTGAGAAAGCTAACTCTCTAAGAACAAAAACCAGACAAGGATGCCCACTTTCACCACTCTTATTTAATATAGTATTGGATGTCCTAGCCTGATCAATCAGGCAAGGAAAAGAAATAAAAGGGATCCAAATTGGAAAGGAAGAAGTGAAACTATCACTATTTGCAGAAACTGTCACAATTTCATATATAGTAACTCCCAGAAAATCCACCAAAAAATTTTTAGCAATAAAAAACAAATACAGTAAATCTGCAGAATATAAAATCAACATACAAAAATCAGTTGCATTTCTATACACTAACACTGAAATAGCAGAAAGAAAAATTAAAAATACAATCCCAGGGGCTGGTCCAGTGGCCTAGTGGTTGGGTTCGCAAGCTCGGCTTGTGGCGGCCCAGGATTCATGGGTTTGGATCCCAGACACGCACCACTCATCAAGGCACTCTGTGGCAGGGGTCCCACATAAAGTAGAGGAAGATGGGCACAGGTGTTAGCCCAGGGCCCATCTTCCTCAGCAAAAAAGAGGAGGATTGGCAACAGGTGTTAGTTCAGGGCTAATCTTCCTCACACACACACACTACAATCCCATTTACAATTGCAACAAATAGAATAAAATACCTAGAAACAAACTTAACCAAAGAGGTGAAAGACCAGTACACTGAAAACTATAAAACATTGTTCAAAGAAATAGAGGATGACACAAAGAAATGAAAAGATATTCCGTGCTTGATGGGAAGAATTAACATAGTTAAAATGCTCATACTTCCTAAAGCAATCTACAGATTCAATGCAATCCCTATCAAAGTTCCAATGACATTTTTCACAGAAATAGAATAAATAATCCTAGTATTTATATAGAACAACAAAAGACCCCAAATAGCTAAAGGAATCCTGAGAAAAAAGAACAAAGTATCACACTCCCTGATTTCAAAATATACTACAAAGCTATAGTAATCAAAACAGCATGGTACTGGCACAAAAACAAACACACAGATCAATGGAACAGAGTTGAGACCCCAGAAGTAAACCGGCACATCTATGGACTGCTGATTTTTAATAAGGGAGACAGGAAAATACAATAGAGAAATGAAAATCTCTTCAACAAATGGTGTTGGAAAAAGTGGACAGCCACATGCAAAAGAATGAAAGTAGACCATTATCTTACACCAATTACAATGACATATCACCTCACGCCCTTCAGGATGGCGTGAAATGCAGAATACAGGAAATAAAAAGTGTTGGAAAGAATGTGAAGAAAAGGGAACTCTCATACATTGCTGCTGGGAGTGCACATTGGTGCAGCAACTATTAAGAACAGAACTACCATACGATCCAACTATTCCACTGCTAGGTATTTATCCAAAGAACCTGAAAACATTAATGCATAAAGAATTATGCAGCCCTATATTCATTGCAGCATTATTCACAATGGCCAAAACTTGGAAGCAACCTAGGTGCCCATCAAGGGATGAATGGATAAAGAAAATGTGGTATATATACACAATGAAATACAACTCAGCCATAAAAAATATGAAATCTTGCCATTTGTGATAACACGGATGGACCTTGAGGGTGTTATGCTAAGCAAAATAAGTCAGAGGGAGAAAGTCAAATATTGTATGATCTCAAACATAAATAGGAGATAAAAACAACAACAAACAAATACATAGAGACAGAGATGGGATTGGTGGTTACCAGAGGGGAAGGGGGGAGGGGGGAGGGCAAAAGGAGTGATTAGACGCATGTGTGTGGTGATGGACTGTAATTAGTCTTTGGGTGGTGAGCATTGTGTAATCTACACAGAAATCGAAATAGAATGATGTACACCTGAAATTTATATCACGTTATTAACCACTGTTAGCACAACAAAAAAAATAAGATTAAGAATAATAATAATAAAATGAACTGAAAAAAAAATTTCTATTTGTGTGTGTTCACTTGTAAGTAAATTTCTTCTCAAAAAGCCAAAGCAAGGAAAAGTAATATTTTATTTTATCTAAGCGTTGGGAGTAGTGCCATAGGTCTTTAACCAGGAACTAAATATAACTGTTCTTTTATTGTTCTTTAATATTTTTAAGTAATGTAGTACTCAGAGTTGTCTGCCCCTCCGTCCCCGGATATTGGAAGTTTCTCTCCACAGGACAGAACCTGCACTCTGTTAACGATGTGACACATGATGCTGATGTTCTCATGTCTCCTGCCCAGGAGCTTCCTCCGCCCACTTTCCCAGTAACTCTATCAAGCAGTCTTTCTTAGTTAAATTGTTTAGGAGAGTTACATTCTCACATCAATGGGAAGTTTACTTCTTACTTCGCATTTTCAACTGGACCTTCTAGGAGTACATTTCAAGTGGAAATGTAGGAATGCATGAGATATCAGATCAGGTATTACATTGATGAATGTTTTACTTTATACTATAGTAGTAGTAGAATTACTATTACTATACTATAGTAGTAGAACTAAATTTTGCTTTTGAATTAAAAGAATTCTCTCTTTTCCCCTAGAGAACCAATTTGCCTCTAGATTTTGACTTTGTTGTATTGGGATCATCATGCATCTGGATAAAAAGAGTATGGAGAGAGAGAAGGTGAGATACAGAGAGACAAAGAGATAAAGAAAGAGAGAGAGATGGGGCAGGGGGCAAAAAGAGAGATTAGATTTCAACTGGATGAGATTTAATTGTTTCAGAATGTCTGAAACAGCCTGACCCTTATACAAATCTCTCCTCCATTTTCTGAAGTCCTGGGTTATATCTTCATAGCATAAAATTATAGCATGATTTTATTTTCATTATGAAAATACACTTTCATGTGTATGTATTCATTTTATCTCAGGAAAGTCAACCCAATGATCACAGGTAATCTTCCTTAGATCATGTAGATGGTTAGTGATATAAGAATTTCATGGCCAGGACCACAAACTTATCTTCATCTTGTTCATCACTGTCATCATCACATTTCTGAAACATTCAAGTTTATAAATAAAACTGACTCAAATTTCTTGTTGACATATGAAATCACTATGTCTGTTTATTCACTCTCCGATTTATTTGAAAAAGGAAAGAAATATTCTTCTTGTTTGTGACAGTACTATATTAAGTCTTAGCTTATGTTCACTTCCTTTATTCTACCACTCAGTTTTTATACAGCATTGATATAAAATTAGTTTAAGTATCAATAAGGACATTGTTAAGGAAGACTCTTCCAGAGTTTGTGAAGCCATAGGATAAGACAAACATTTGCTTAGAGCACCAAGTCCACTTGGTGCTAACAATGCCCTAGTGGACTGGCAAGGATCTTTAAGGTTTTAGCAGTTGAAACTTAAATTCCTCATGGTTAACTGATTTATGAAAATTTAACTCTCTAAGAGGCAAGAAGTAGGCAGAAGAATGTTTATTAAGGAAAATGTCTTTGACCCACTAAACTCTTAGGATCCGCTGTCATATGGTTTAAGCTCCAGACACAATCCTTCTATTAAGACACTTTTATTGTATGGACCTCTCTCTCAGTAATCAAAGAGACAATAAACATTTTATTTCAAGAAGCATATCAGTTATGTTCTCTTCTATAACTATTTCAAGTTCTTAGAGCTTTGTAAGTATTTGTTGAGATAATGAATAAATGAACGAATGAATGAAGAATGAACAAAGAGAGTTTTCTTTCCAGGGTCTGGAATTTGTTGAGTATAAAGAACTTATCCTAGAAGACATTGTAGCAGAGGTCTTGTTCTCCTGTCGACATACTTCTAAAGCTTAATATCCAGCTCCTGTGCAAACCTCATGAAAAAATTAAGTTACGTTAGTAGTTATATAATTTATTTACCTACTTTTATCATTCTTTTTTCTCATTCTTCCGTCGATCAGAAACCCATCTACTGTGCCCTGTAGAACATAATTTTCAACCAGGGTGCCAAAGGTGTCTGAAGTAATGTGAATGTGTTAAGTCACAATTTGCAAGCGTGTCGTCTGTCAGTCCAAACAGAAAGAACTCTATTCCCATTGATTTGTTCATTACTCTTTTTTTCCTATCAAACCTAGAGAAAACAAAAATTAAATTATATAAAAAACTTCATGACTTCACCCTCAGTGATGGAATGTTCTATATTCAGACACTTACCTAGGTGCAAATATTTTCACAAATCTACTTTGAGTTCATCAAAATGAACAGTTCCTTAATGTTGGTCATTTTTATAAAAATGCTGACTTTCTTCCTTGGCAAGATTTAAATTTGTTCTATTTACCACTTAACAGAGGACTTATCAGTCACTTGAAATTTATTTCCACAATTTAGTTAGTATAAACCTATAAACCATTTACTTTACTTTGTTTTCTTATTTTAAATTTTTTCTTTACTTTTACTTTACTTTACTTTTCCCTAATAGGATATTTAAATAGTTCACTTTCTATATTTTCTGTAATTTTTCTCAAGTAATTTTTATTCCATTTATTCATCACCAAGTTCCATTACATATTTCCTTTCTGATTTTCTTTTTAGTATCATTTTCCTTCAGTTTTTTTTTTAACTGCAATTCCTTGGCTTTTCATATACCTTAGGAGTAGCCTTTAGATTCAACATTTAGACAATTCCCAGTAAATCATTAACAGTGCCTCAAATCTGTGTGACTTTGGAAATAAAATAAATAGAAAAACTAAAATTGATCTTCCTATATTATAATCTTTCTTTTACTCTATGCAATGTATAATAGTCTCATATTTCTTTATTTGTGGTTGTGTGGATTACAGTAAGAAGCTGTATCTTTTCAGTGAGAAATGATTTTAAGCACAGTCACAGTTCTTGTTGCTGACGAGTGTTACAGCAATATTTCATAGTTACTAATTGTAGTTAGTTTTTTTATAATTATGTTCTTTGTAGTAGAGCAAGACTTCGTCTTAGCCAATTTTCAGTATTGCAGGCAATATGCAAAAGGCTTTCTTTTTCTTTTTTCCCCCTTTTAAATATAAAATATAACAAAAAAATCAAATGGCACATAAGTATTTTCCATTTCTCTTCAATTAAATTTATTCAAATATGTCCTTCTACTTTTCTGGATAACTTGCTATTAATTTTTATTCTCATTAATTTTTTAAAACTACTGAATCCATAGAATCTTTGTCTTAATTATATCTGAATGCTTGCCACCAATTGTAATCTATTATTCATGAATAATATGTTAGTCATTGCATTCCAACATAAAAGTATTTTTATTTGATTTTCTCTTTCATTTTTCCATTAGTCACTTTCTTTCTATTATATTAAAATATGAATCTACATTTTTCATTCATTATCTGTGGAATTTTTATGACACAGTAGACTAAATATAACTAGTAAAGACATTACCTCTTTACATCATTGTTGTTTCCTATTTTTCATAATCTGAGTTTTGCTCAACACACTAATTGTCTTTAACCTTGAACTGAGTGTAAATGTGCTTGTTAGATTTCTTCAAGATGTGGAGAATAGCTGCTCTCTAATTTTTCCTTCATGATTCATACTATGCAACTACAAGTTCAGAGAGTTAAAGAAAATGAATTAGAGACTCACTGGTATATAAAAAATATGTTATTATATATATATGCATGTAGTAAAATTATGTAGAACTTTTTACTTCTCTATCTAAAGGAATAGATCAAATAAGACAATTTAAAGACAAATTTAATTCTCTTACTTGTACTTCCAAAATTTTTCTCTAACTTCTGATTCAAAAAAAGATAAGTTAAACTTAAAATTTGACTTACCTTATGCAGGATATGTTGGAATTTCTTTTTTTGTTATGGCATGTAGTATAACATATGGATTAACTACACTAAGAGTGATCGTGATCATTTTAGGACATTATTCAATTATTAAAGGGATATAGAAAGCCAAAGTTTTCTGAAGAAGGATTCAAATAAAAGATGAAATGTGAACTTTATTTATTTTTCAAAAATTTTCCCATTTTTCAGCTAAGTTCACATTCACTACACATCTCAATATTCAGATACTAAAGAACACTGATCTATCTCCATCATCTTTTCCAGTTTGCTTAAATTTTCAGAAAGTTTTTTTTAATCTTTAACTGGAAGTGTTGTATCAAAGATCAAAATCTAGGAGGAAATACAATGTTTAAGTACAGAAATTTAGCATATCCCATGATTCTAACTCAGCTAAAGTTTTATCTTTTGACTCAATAAAGACACAAGGGAACCTATTGAAATTAGCAAACAAAGAAGATAGGTAAAATATTTCCCTAGAGACTGGTATTCAGAAAGTATTATTTACGTGCAAAAAAGTCCACTCAGGCATTTTTTTTTTAAATCTGGGGAAAATGTAATAAAAACATCAATCGTTTCATAGTTCTAAGGTAATAAGGGAAAATCTGCTGGTCTAATTTTCTTCAATAAGAAACTTTCTCTTGCTAGGGCTAAAATAATAATAATAAGTCCATAGCAGACTTTAATATTACAAATAGATTCAATCTTAAAATGAGGATTTTAATTGTATATTACTGGAATATTACATAAGGTTTTAATATATTTTATTTTAAGACGGTGTTTCTTTTTGAAATATGGAGGAAAAAAACTGTGGTGGCATATTTAGTTTGTAACATGAGGGCCTATTCAGGAGAACTTAAATATATGAAACACTTGGACTATAGTGATAGAAAAGAGTATGCTCAAAATGAGTAAAAGGAATTGGTTACATATCTTATATCAGAGATCAAGCTCTAAAATATTATGAAACAAAGTACACTATGACGTTGTCACAACCTCAGAAGAAGTCATCAAAGGCAAATCAAAAAAGACCTGCTATTGGTGTTTAAATATGAAGGAAAATTACTTACCGCCATCCATTGTTAAGGAAGCTCCTGGTCTGCTCTAGGAATTTGCAGGGTTGAATGGCAGCCCAAACACTTGCTCTTACACAAGAAACACGTCAGATCAGCTCCTTGAAAAAACCTATCCTTTCTCAACTGATTTGTCTTTGAAGTTTTGTTAAAAATCAGTTTTCTATATTGGTGTTGTCTATTTCTGGACTCCATTCTGTTCTATTAATCTATTTATCTACTTTAAGACAACGTTACACCACATTGATTATTGTAGCTTTGTGGTAAATATTTAAATGAGGCAGTGTTAGTCCTCCAATATAGTTCTTTTCTAAAGGTGTTTTGGTGATTCTAGGAGGTCCTTTGCATTTTTATATGAATTCAAGAATCAGATTGTCAATTTGCACTCACATACACACAAAGCACCTTCAGGGATTTTGAGTGAGATTGCACTGAGTATAGATCATTTCCAGGATAACTGATATCTGAAAAATATTGCATCTGACCTGTGAATGTTATATCTGATCAGCGAACATATTTTTTCTCTTCATTTTATTGTAGGTCTTCTTAATTTCTTTCAACAAAGTTGTATAATTTTCAGTGTAATGTCTTGCAAATTTTTGTCAGACTGATCCCTAACTATTTCAAGGTTTTATAACTGAAAATTTCATACTTTAAAAAATTTTATTTTCTAATTTTTAATTTATAGTGTACAGAAATAGGATTAATTTTTATTTTTAGAGCAAGATTTGCCCTGAGCTAACATCTGTATCAGTCTTCCTCTATTTTGTATGTGGCTAGCCACCACCACAGCATGTCCACCAATGAGCGGTGTAGATCCATGCCCGGGAATTGAATCAGGCTGCTGAAGCAGAGAGTGCCTAATGTAACCACTAGGCCGTGGGGTTGGCCCCAAAATAGGATTAATTTTGTATCGATTTATATCCTGCAAATTTTCTAAACTCATTTACTAATTAAAGTAACATTTTCTTAGCTTTCATTGGATTTTTCCACTTTGACAATCTTGTTATCTGTGAATAACCGTTTATTTTTAATTTTCTCATCTGGATGCTTTTTATTTTCCTCTACTTGTTGCGCTGGCCAGAACATCCAGTTGAATGTTGAATAAAAGTGAGAAGAGTGAATATTCTATTTTTTTGTTGGGGGGAAAGCATTCAGTTTCTAACTTAAGTAGGCTCTTAGCTGTAGGTTCACATTACATGCTCTTCATCATGAGGAGTTCCTTTGTATCCCTAGTTTGCTCAGAGTTTTTCTCAGCAATAAATATTGACTTTTATCAAATTATTCATCTGTGTATATTTAAATGATTTTCTTTTATTTGTTAACACAGTGAAATACATCAATGTTTGTATGTTAAAGCAGCAATGTATTCCTGAGATAAACCTCTCTCAGTTGTCAGGTATTATCATTTTTCTTTGTTGGATGCAATTTATATAGTTTTAAAGAATTTCTGTCTGTATTCATAAAGACTATTTTCTGTGGTTTTATTTTCTTTTAATGTCTTTGTTTTGGGGAACATGGTAATGCCAGCTTGAGAAGGAATTGGGAATTTTCTCTTCCTATTCAAATTTTGGAAAGAATGTATGTAAATTGGTATTTTAAAAAATTTTTGGTAGAATTCACCAGATCTGGACTCAAATTTTTTTACTGTGGGAGGGTTGTTACACTACAAATCAATCACTTTAGCAGATATAGGTTGATTCAGCTTACATATTTCTTCTTGGGTGATCTTTGGAAGTTTGTGTTTTTTAAGGATTTTGTCTATTTCATATAAATTATCTATTTTTTGGCATTAACTTGTCATAATATATTATTATGATTATTTTAAAATTTGTAGGATGTGTAATGATGTCATCTTTCTCAATTTTAAAATCAGTAATGTCATCTTTCTTCATTCTAAAAGCAGCATTTGTATTTTCCCCTGATCATTCTAATTAGAGACATATCAATTATACTTATCTGCTAAAGACCTAGCTTTTGCCTTCATTGCTTTATGCTGTTTTTTTTCTGTCTCATAGAGCTCTGCTTGCATGATTCAGAGAATATAGGACAGTCTTTTTAGCAAATAGTGCAAAATAATTGAATATCTGTATGCCATAAAATGAACTTCAATCTGTGCCTCAAACTACATAAAAATTAGGGCCGGCCCCAAGGCTTAGCGGTTAAGTGTGCACACTCCGCTGCTGGCGGCCCAGGTTCGGATCCCCGGCGCGCACCGACGCACCGCTTCTCCGGCCATGCTGAGGTTGCGTCCCACATACAGCAACTGGAAGGATATGCAACTATGACATACAACTATCTACTGGGGCTTTGGGGGAAAAATAAATAAATAAAATTATAAGAAAAAACTACATAAAAATTAAATAAAAATGGATCATGGACATAAATGTAAAACTTCAGACTATAGAACTTTTAAAAGAAAACATAGAATTTCTTCGCGACCTTGGGTTAAGCAAACACCTTAGATACAACATCAAAGGGGCAATCCATTTTAAAAATTATGAATGAAACTTTATCAACAATACAAAAACTGCTTTTGAAAGGCACTGTTATTATAATTAAAGAAAAATTACAAACTGGGAGAATATATTTTTAAGTTATATATGTGATAAAAGGACACGTATCTATACTATACAAAGAATCCTCTAAACAATAATAAGAAAGTGATTCGCCAACATGGTGGAATAGGAAACCTAGCCCTTGTTCCCTCACAGAAAAACAGATTTAGTAACAACATAAGTTAAACAAATGCCTTTATGAGAAATCTAGAAGGCAGTTAAGAAGTTGCAGTACCCCAGATGATGACAAAATTGAGATCATCACACTGAAATGGGTAAGAGGAACAATTTCATCTTACCCATATCAGCCCCTCCATCAAGCCAGCACAGGTCATTGCAAAGAGATCATGAATCTTTCCTGGACGGGGAATGGGGTGGAGGAGAGAGTGTGGCTAACATTGAACATTCGCAGCTTTTCAGTATGTTCTCTGAGGGGCTGGCATCTGTCTTACCTCACATGGAGCACTGAATAAGCCATGTTGGGAAAAAGATAGCACTAACGATGAGAAATATATTCTAATCTTTAGGAAATTACATTTGAGATATTCAGAAAAAATGGAAATTTCTCTCTAGAACTTATTTTTGATGAGAGAATTATGTATACCTTATAGAGAATCTAATCATAGATTAATGCCAAGATGATTTAAACTTAAATTATTTTTCAATTTGATAAAAATATTGATGTGTTTATAATAAAAATTTTTCAAATAAAAATTCTATTTGGAGGAGAACAGATTTTATGATATTGTTTAATTGACCAAAAGTTGAACTGTTTCTTGAGACCAAGCATGAGAGTTTTCATAGATTTCTTTCAAATAACAAATAAAAGGTTTTCAACCATTAGCATTTTATTTAAATTCTGGAAGATTAATTTGATGAGTGAACAAAAGGAAGACTGTGACCATAAACACATAGAGAAGTACACATCTATATATTTAAGAAAAATTAATTCAAAACAGCTAAATTTATGGGCAAATCAATTGACAAGTTAGGACAGACGCCATTGAGTTACTCAAAAAACAATGTATTAAGGATGAAGTTGCCCAGAGAATTGAGTGACTAACTCTGCCTTGAAATACAGATAATGTTCTTAAGAAAGGTAACATTTGATTGAGTACTTAGAGGGCTCAGGACAGCTTATTAGTTTTAAGACGAAGATATTAGAAAGCCCAAGATTATAGGAGCTTTAGATAGGGATGATTGCAAGCAGGATAAAAGTCATACTATAAATAATCTTTTAGTCTTTATTCAGAATGCTCACTATGTAAGGAAGAGAAATGTTCTATATCAGACAACTCAGGAATGTCTGGAGAATAGGCTTAAAATAAATATTTAAAAGATATCAAGATCTTAACTGCAGGAACGAAAACTAAGCCTTCCTGAGTTTAAATTTTCACTATTCTTTTTAGCCTTATGTCTTTCAAAATGATCTTAGCCTCACTGAGTTATCTTTTGCTCCCATGCATAATGCTGATAATAAATATTATATCACACTATTGTTTCCACAACTGCACGAATTGTATAAAACACCTACCAGTGCCCATAATTTAGTGAGTAGTCAAAAAATATAGGTCTTATTTTAATATCATATTTGTCCTCTAGCCGACCTCACTAAAGCAGAAAAGGGGAAAGCATTTCAGCATTTCAGGTGGAAGCTTTCTCAAGAAATAAGTTGTACCTGTATTTAAAAAGCTGTGTCACTTATTAGAGACCCAATTTCAACAAAAACAAAACCACAAAACAGCAGTAGTCAACTACCTGGGGAGTCAGGATTCAGAGGTCAACGGTAGTGGTTCTAATGGATACAATATGAAGTGACATGTCATAGTCAAACTGAAGTAACAGAGAAGACAGATGATGTAACTTTAGTCCGCCTGGGAGTGGGAATGGGGAAGTCAGTTTAGAAGTGCTAAATTTTTATTAAGAGTTAAAGAACAAAATATATAAGTAAAGCATTACAGAATAGCTCAATAATAAATTAATGGTTGAACTTGGACAATGTGTTTTAAGCACATTCTTCCTGGTTGGAAAATAACAGAATCAAAATTAATCAGAATATTGAGAGAGCCTTAGATTTTATTTTGTTAGAGCATCTCAAAATATTATATATACATTTCTTGCTCTTAAAATTTCTAAAAGTTAGATAATGCTTTAGGACTATTAGGTCTACTTTCTAAAAATGGATAAAAAGTTGTACCTAAATTATGAAGGAAAAATGTAATAATTTGTTTATATAACCATTTTTCCTGAAGTCACATTCATGACTCAAATATCTTTTAAGATCTAGTTCATTCTACCTTTTCTACATAAACCTAATTATGGAGTCAATTACATACTATATGTAGTTTTATTCCTCCCTATCCTTTATTTGCTTCTTTAGATAGTATTTTTCAAATATACTTTCTTATAAATAACTAGTTAATATGGAATGCACTTTAAAACAATAGTCATTTTTTATAAAAACAAACATTTTCAAAGATGAGCATCAACACTAGGGCTATTCTCTGTTACAATTTCCTTTTAATAATTTTAAATAGAATGTGCACCAAAGAATTGGTAGTATTACAAAAAGTATAAATGAATATTAGTTTTAAGTAGATTGTACCTGATCACAAGTAAAGGAGAGTAATAAAACTTGCATCATATGCTACATTAAATATAATTCCAAGTGAAATCATATTTTATGGTCTTGACTAATTAGAATCAAAAGACAAATGAAACATTAAATATTCAGCTCAATTTCTTTCATATATCCAATGGAAAAGGAAGAAAGATGAGAAAAAAGTCTCTATTAAAGATTATAAAGAATTAGTGTCCTTAAAACAAAGATTTTTGTGAAAATAAAGCTTGAAAAGAGATAAAGATGAATATCAAAGAAATGAAAGAGAAAAAAGGAGGAAACTATGTATTAGAACCTACTATTGGATACACTGGTTATTATTTGAAACTCCTTCATTCATTTTATTTACATATAATGTGAAATGATATTCATCTGTTTGAGAAAGAAACAACCCTGTGTGTCATACTCGTGAAGGCTTTTTTCACTTGTTGGTTCCGTAAGGTGTAGATGAAAGGATGCAAAAGTGGAGCAGTGGGGCCGACCCCATAGCTTAGCGGTTAACTGTGCACACCGACCACCACTTCTCTGGCCATGCCATGCTGAGGCCGCATCCCACAAACAGCAACTAGAAGAATGTGCAACTATGACGTACAACTATCTACTGGGGCTTTGGGGAAAAACAAAAAGGAGGAGGATTGGCAATAGATGTTAGCTCAGAGCCGGTCTTCCTCAGCAAAAAGAGGAGGATTAGCACGGATGTTAGCTCAGGGCTGATCTTCCTCACCAAAAAAAAAAAAAAAAAAAAAGTAGAGCAATGGAGGTATTGAGCACAGCAATTCCATTGGAGCAAGAGATTCTTTGTTTGACTGATGGTTTAAGATACATGAAGGTGCAGCTGCCATAAGAAAGGGATATCACGATCATGTGAGAAGAATATGTTGAAAAAGCCGTTTTCCTCTGACTAGTTGAAGAGATTCTTAGAATGGTCAAGGCAATATAGGTATATGATATTATTACCATTAACAATGTGACCACGAGTGTCACCACAGCTGAGATGAAATCCATCATCTCAATGAACTGTGTGTCTGAGCAGATCTGCAGGAGGGAAGTCGTGTCACAGTAGAAATGATCAACAATGTTGGAGGCACAGAAGTCAAGGTCTAGGCCTAAGATGAGTGGTGGACAGATGACAAAAAACCAGCAAGCCGACAGCTGAGGACGAGCCGTATGCATATTTTTCTGTTCATAGTGGTTGTGTAATGCCGAGGCTTACAGATGGCAACAAAGCAGGCATAGGACATAGCTGCCAGCAGGTAAAATTCAGATGCTCCAAGAAGGAAGGCAAAAAACACTTGAGCTGCACAGCTGTTATAGGATATGGTTTTTTCCCCAGTCACCATAGTAGCCAGAAATTTAGGGATGCATGCAGTAGTGTAGGAAATTTCTATGAAGGAAAAATCTCGAAGGAAAAAATACATGGGGGTCTTGAGGTGAGTGTCCACCAGGGTGAGTGTGATGATGATCAGATTGCCAGTGATGCTTAGCCAGTACATGAGAAGAAAGAAGATAAATAATATGACTTTCAATTGTGGGTTATCAGTCAAACCTGCTGGGATAAAACTGTCACTCTTGTATGGTTTCCCATTACTGTCCTCTACTTTTCCAGGTCTAAATAGAAAAAAAAAAGAAAGAAAAAAATGATAATTCCAATGGAAAAATAGCAATGACTACTAGTGTTTAAGGTAAAGTTAGCAAAGTGGTCTTTTGGATAGAGTAATACAATGCTCATTGATGTTTTAAAGACGATTATGCCAAGAAGAACAATAGTTTGCATTTCTAGAGTATCTGGACAGAGAATTCAAGCGATAGTTTGCAATTCTATCAGAGAACAACCTATATAATAATAGTAACTGTTGATTGTTTTTATGTGAATAAATTAGAAGCAAATTAGAGGAACTTTTAAAGCATAGCAAAATGTTTCTACTCTCTTGATAATATACACCAGTTGGGATGGATGCCATTTCCTGCTCATTTAAAGAAGTTTGCACACTGGAAACAAAGTGATACCTGTCATAGTAAATACATCATCCCACATTTTGCATTTAATGGACACACACACACACAAACCTAATTATAATCAAAACACATAGTATAACTTTACCACTTTACTCAACTAATCTAACTCAAATGCCTGATTCTTGTGTCGTTTACTTTCATGGCTAATGAGATCCAATTTTAGACAAGTGATTAGGAGGCAGTGGGAATAATTTTATTTTCTGTTCTTATTAGTATTTCCATTTCCTCAATTTCTCTTATCACCCCTACCCTTCCCACTTTGTTCCCCAAACAAAATCAGCAGGAACAGTCTGGTAATTTCAGTGTGTGTGGCAAGAAACTGCAGTGTTCCTCTGCAGGTTATGATTTTGAGAATGCTCCATGTAAAGAAAAGAGAAAAGTGAGATAAAGGGATGTGAAAGCTAAAAGAAATATACAAATATGGGTTCATGAAATTAAATGAGACAGGAGAAGGAAAGAAAAGAAAAATAGAGACAAAGCTATATGGAAATCTTGAGACGTAAGAAGAGTTTTTTAGAGATAGGGTATTGAGTTTGAGGAAAAAATTAAAAGAAGATTTAAATACATAAATTAGTAAGTAAAAAGTTAAACAAGTTTTTAAAAATTTAAATTAGTAAGTAAAATTTTTGAAATTAAAAATAAATTAATTAATAAGTAAAACTATGTAACGTAAAATTTGGAAGTAAAAAGTGTAAAGAGAAAATATTACCAACAAAATTTCTCCCTCTGCTTCATTCTTTCTGCTTACCATTTTATTCTTTGTCTCAAATGCACACTGAAAACATGAACAATTTTGAGATCAGCATGGCCTAAAAGAGATGAGGAGTGAGTGTTTGGTAAATTTCAACACATAATGAATCACAGAATAACGTTGACACAAACTTTAGGAGGCATATATTTCCCACCATAAGGATATTCAAATGTTCAGCTAACACATAATTAAAGAAATACTGACTCTAGAACACTATACTCAACCCCCAGCATACATGAAGACTGTTGTATTATTCAGGTCTGCACAGCCAGCAAATTGGAGATCAGGAGTAAGTTTGAAAGAGTGTATTTTCCAAAGTTGTGCTCTTAAAAGTATAACATTTTGTACAAATAATTGTAGGCCAGATATAGCATATTTCTTAAAAAAAATGATGACTGATATCTCTAAGGAAATTTTCCTTCCTCAGCATCTTTATCATCAAACACATAAAATGATTAAGGTTTGGTGATGGGCCCTAGATAAGACAATGTTTTGTCTTGAGGATATAAAATAGTTATTTCCAACCTCTAAAACATATATTATTATTAAAAAGGTATATACATAAATAAAAATAAACATCTAAGGACAAATCAAAGTTATTTCCAGTTATATCTAGAGGAATTTAAGGAGGATTCTAAGATAAAGAAATGAGATTTCCTATCAAAATAATGTTAATAATAAAAGCATACATGAGTAAAAAGAAATGACTCATTTTTCGTGGACCTTCATTTAATATTTACGTGACTGTGAAGCCATCTGTTACAATCTTTCTTCATCTACACAAATTACTCAATGGTAAGAATTGTAGGAATGCATATATCAAAAACACCTACATCAGAATTATAAATGTCAAATTATTTCTTTATCCAACTTCAACAATTACACAAACCAACTATCCCCATTACACACTATAAAAACATTAACACAATTCACATTACCAAATCATTAGAAATCAGGCCGAAGGATGCAATGGTGTTTAGTTGTGTTAGATATTGTGAATATCACATATCTTTGAAAAAGGACTGTTTTCAAACACTATATTTTTATTTTATTTCATTTTTCTTCTTTCACCATTTTCCCTATGCCAAAATTTAAAGGGTTAAAAAATAAAGTTAATACTTTAATGGTAAAAATAGAACAAAAGTGGATTAAAATATGCCTAACAGAAAATATGAACTTTAAATTTGAGTCATACCAATTCTTTTCATCTTTTTGAGTCCTATAGCAGTCTACGAAAAACACTTAAAAACGCAAACACCTTTTTTAAAGGAGATATATACACAGATTTATTCAGACAAAATCATCTCTGCTTCAATATTTACCTCTTTCATCATCACGTTGAACAGGGCACACTGATGTTCCATTGCTCTGAATGAATCTCACTCTACCCCACAATCTATGATCGTTTTTCATTATCTATAAATGGCAACTTTGTAAATGGTTTGAGTAGCTATTTTTATTTTGAAGATTTTTAGAATAGTGTATTAAATTTCCCCGTTACTACAATTTACGTATTTATATGTTGAATACTTTTCTAAACATAACCCACAATGTGGTATAAAATTAATCATCACTTGATCTCGTGGAGTATTTATGCTTTCTGTGCCCTGAAAGAAAATATCTAAAGATTACGAAGAATTCTCAGAAGGATATGAGATCCAAGAACTCCATTCATTCCCAAAGGATCACTAATTTATATGTCACACAAGTGTTCTCTCCAGGCACTAAACATTTAAAAATAAAAATACAGTTAGAAATACTACTTTTTCCTATGTCTGCAGAGAATTTAGCGTAGATTTCCCTAATATGTCTTTACACTCACACACATTCATGTTTTGAAATCCAAGCTACATAGATAAGGACTTAGAAACAGAAAAGATATTATTTTAAGTGGTATTAAAAAGTGGCAATATATGATGGAGAACTTAGACAATAGAAAAAATTATACCGCTGACTAACTGCACCATTATTAATTTCCCAGACACACCTAACACTTCATGTCCTGTATGTCCTTCAGTTTCTATTCTGAAAGCTGTCTTTTCTCCAAATAGTCTTTGTGATATTGTCTAGTGGCTCTTAAACTGATATTTCATAATAACTAAGCATTCTCCACTTTTTCAATATTAATAGAACGTTTATCTGTGTATAAATGTTCTAGCCTTCCTCGCAACTTGTGGCCATGTGACTAAATTCTGTCCAAAGGATGTAAATGGAGATAATCTGTGGAATTTCCAGGATTATCCCTTGATAAAAGGGATTTGCCCTCTTCTTCCTCTTTACCTCTCTCACTTTGTAATGCAGATGGAATGGGAAGCCATTTGTAGCTACAAGCATCAGCAATTACACTAGGAATGGTGAATCAAAGAGATAGAACACACCCAGATTCCTGTCACCACTGTAGGCCACACCAGCATAGAAACACAATGACTTTATGGAAGAGTCTCAACATACCAGACTTAACATTTAAATGCGATAAAAATAAACTTATTTCTGTTTAAACTGCTGTGGTATTTGTCTTTCTCATACTCTAACAAACCTATGTCATTATCAAAACCTGAGAGGGGTCTGAACTTTTACACTGCTTAGAGTCTAACACGTTAGCCCACCACCATTTCATAGATACTGACAGAAAAGAGGAGCCTGCTGCATCAGTGGCAGAGAACTTTTCTACTCACTACACAGCAGGAAGCAGGAGTTTCACGTTCTCATTATTTCCCTTTTCCTCTGTATCCTACACCAAGGAGGGAGTAATGGATGTTGTTTATACAATGTACTTGTAACTACTGCTGAAGAACCCAAGGTTAGTAAATTCCCAATCTTTTAAAGAGCAAGCCTGCCTAACTTTGACCCACTAGAAGACTGTATCTTTAATATACTGGTTAGGAAAAAAAAAAGTCTACCAAGGCTATTTGTTATAAAACATTCTTGAAAAGACAGTCCAAGATAAGCCCTATCACAACACACACAGAAATGTTGTAGAATTTCCTCCCAACAATTCCACCCCTCGTTTTCAAACCAACTTGTCTTCTGTTGAAATTGCTCACAAGTGCATCACTGGAAGGTGTGCCAAATTGACTGATCTGAGTTTGTTTAAAGCAATAATTCTGACAATGTATTAGATGATATCACATTACATTTATTGGACTTGTACCATTAGGTTCTTATAGACTAGGATGATTTCTTAGATGTTGCTTGTTTTTCATGACCTTGATAATTTTGAGGACTACTTGTTAGGCATTTTCTAGAATTTCCCTTTATGAAACTTTTTCTGGAGTGTCTTTGCTTCTAGGTCCCTCAAGTGGCAGAGCATAGAAACATATTCCACTTCTGTACACACAACTATAAATATTTGTATATGTGTCCATCTGTATCTATATTAAGCTAATCATGTATTCATACTATGGTCTTCAATTTTAACCCATCACTATATGACTCCTTCTAGCTTTGTTCACTTGCTTGTGTGTAACCTCTCACTCCAACATGAAACACTGCTTCCCACTATCTGCCATCATGTAATTAATTACTCAATTCCAGTATACATGTCTAGTGGGAAACAACTTTATCAACTAGAGTGCAGGGCTTCTGTACAGTTTTTATAGACTTTAGTCTTACTGATTCCACTCATTTCCACAGTCACTTAGATCAGCATATTTTTCTCCTACTCCCTTCACTGAGGCTGTTTCACACATTTGTAATCCAGTTAAATTCTTCTGCATTCCATTTTAACATCCTGGATTTTAAATTTTTTAATTTGCACACATTAGAATTATTATTTGTCTTGCAGTTTTATTGGTTTTGACAACTATAGAGTGTGATATATCCATCTTTATAGTGTCATATAGAATAGTTTTACTATTCTGAAAAAGTCAACTGTTCTTCAACTATTCAACCCTCTCTCTTCCAAAGGCCTGGCAACCTCTGATCTGTTTACTTTCTCTATAAATTTGCCTCTTCTGAAATATCACATCAGTGGAGTCACACAGGATATAGCCTTTTAAGTCTGCCTTCTTTCACTTAGCATTGTGCCTTTAAAATTTATCTATGTCTTTGCATGGCTTGATATTTTATTCTTTTTATTCTGGTATAGTATCCTATATGGATGAGTCATGTATGTTTAGACATTCACCTTTTGAATAACATGTTAATTGCTTCCATTTTTTCACAACTATATATAAAGATTCTATAAACATTTGCATACAGGTATTACTTGATCTCTAGGTTTTTGACACATTATTTTCCTACCCTTGAAAAAATTCTTTTTTAAAACATTTCTTGGAAGGTGTATGTGCTGGGAGAAATTCCTTAATTCTATGTCTTTGCAAGTCTTTATTTCCCCTTCACTTCTGGAGAATAGTTGCACTGAATATAGAATTCTTTTCAGTGTTATTTTTTCTTTCAGCACTTTAAATATTTCGCTACATTCTCTTTTTGTTTGCATGATTTCTGATGAGAAGTCAGAAAGTTCCTCTACAGGTCAAGTGTTAATTTCCATTGACTCTTTTCAAGATTTTCTTTTTATTTTCAGTTTTCTGCAATTTGAATATGTTATGCCTACATGTAGTTTTTGTTTTGTTTTGCTTTTGTTTTTGATGTTGTTTTGATATATATCTTGCGTGGAGTTTTCTGAGCATCTTGGATCTGTGGTTTGCTGTCTGTTGTTAATTTTGAAAGTTCTTGGCTAACATTACTTCAAATATTTCTTCTGTTCTATTCTGTCTTTCTTCTCCCTCTGGTCTTCTAATTGTGTGCATGTTTCACCTTTGCAAATCGACCAACAGTTGTTGGATGTTCTTTTTTCTTTCTTTTTTTTAATCTTTGCATTTTAATCTTTGCATTTGTATTAGTTTGGAAAGCTGTTTTGAACTACCTACAAGTGCACTGATTCTTTCATCAGACATGTCCAGCTGACTGATGATGGGCCCATCAATGGCATTCTTTATTTCCATAGAATGATTTTTTTTATTTCTAGCATTACCTTTCTTATCAGCATTCCCATCTGTCTGCTTACATTCTTATCTGTTCTTTAACATTGTGTATGTTTTCATCTAGAGCCCTTAACATAGCAACCATTGTTATATCAGAGTCCCTAGCAGGACATAATGCCAACATATATGTCCTTTCTGAGTCTGGTTTTGAAGATTGCTTTCTCTCTCCAGACTGCTTTTCCCTGGTTGTGTCATGCTTGCAGTTTTTGTTGAAATCTGGACATACTGTGTCATGTAATAGGAATGTAGGTAAATATTCTTTTACTGTGAGGGCTTATGTTAATTTCTCTAAGAGTTGGGCAGTGTTTAATGTTTTGCATAGCTATAGGTGTCAGAGGCTTCTGTTTTCTCTAGTGTCCTTATTTTTGTTTCGCCTATTAACTTTGTGTTTTCCTAAGAACTCTTCCTCTGGAGGAAGCCTGCCTCTTACAGCTCTTTCAACTGTAATCACTATTATTACACTGGATGCCTGTTGGTGTGGTAGTAACGCAGGGACAAGTCAGAGCATTCTATAATCTTCCAATTAAATCTGAGCCTTTAAGTGGGCCTTTGTCCCTGGGCTGTGCTCTTCACAAGTGTTTCTCCAGTGGTCTATCTTTTTTCTTCACTGGCCTGTACTCTCTTCCCTGGCTGTAGAATTCTCAATCTATTTCCTCAAAGGCATGATGCCTGTTGAATATTTTTTCCTTCCTCTTAGGTGAGACAGGAAGGTTAACAGGGAATACAGTGAGAAGATGCCCTTCATTCAGATGATTTAGGCACTGGCAAATTCTTTCCCCTGGAGAGCGGGCTTTTGCTATGGAGAAGGCTCCAGGCGTATTTCACAGTGATGACTCTTTCCTTCCTTTGCCAGAGGCAGAAGCAGTATTTCTCAAATATTCACCATGAAACCTGGTGGAGTTCTTGGAATTAAAGCGCACAAAAAATGTTGGTATTACCTTAAGATTGTGGCTCCCAGGTATTTCTCACACTCATTCCCATCCAACTCAGGCTCCAGAAATTCATCAAAATGAGCATTCAAGTGTTCTTACTATTTTATGGCGGTAGGGGCTTCTGTTCCAGGTAAGCAGATCTCAGTTGTGAATCCCCAGATGTAACTCTGTCCAGATTTCAGGCTGGCAGTTTCTCCTACATCCTTAGTCCTCTAACGGATCTGAAAATAGTCATTACTTTTCATTTGTGCAGATTTTTCTTGTCATATTATGGCAGTGACAATAAATAAAATTAAGGATAGAACTACCATACGACCCAACTATTCCACTGCTGGGTATTCATCCAAAGAACGTGAAAACACCAATGAGTAAAGATATAATCATCCCTGTGTTCATTGCAGCATTATTCACAATAGCCAAGACTTAGAAGCAACCTCAGTGCCCATTAAGGGACGAATGGATAAAGAAGATGTGGTATATATACACAATAGAATACTACTCAGCCATAAGAAACGATGAAATCCATCCATTTGTGACAAAATAGATGGACATTGAGGGTATCATGCAAAGTGAAATAAGTCACAGGGAGAAGGTCAAATACTGTATGATCTCACTTGTTAAGTGGTAGATTAACAACAATAAACAAACACATAGAGACAGAGATTGGATTGGTGGTTACCACAGGAGAAGGGAGGAGGGAGGAGGGCAAAAGGGATAATTAGGCACCTGTGTGTGGTGATGGATTGTAAGTAGTATTTGGGGGGTGAACATGAGAACATGATGTAATCCATGCAGAAATAGAAGTGTGATGATGTACACCTGAAATTTATACAATGTTGTAAACCAATGTAACCGCAATAAACAACAACAACAACAACAACAAAAAAGCAGTGAGCGTTAGACTTTGAAGGTTAGGCAAACCACAATGGAAATTAAGTAAAATGATAGGTAATATTATTTGAATACAAACATTGAAGAGCTCTGGGACACACTCCACCCCTCAAGTTTTATTTTACTCATACCCTCAGTAATATCACTAAAGTGGTTCATTTCATTGAGAAAAATTCTTTTTGATCATGTGCTTAAAAGCATCTTTCACTTGTTTGTTTCACAGAGTATAAATGAAGGGATTCAACATGGGGGCAACAGAACTACTGAGGAGAGCTATCCCGTTATTTAAAGACACTCTCTCCTTTGCAGACGGTTTTACATATACAAAGATGCAGCTGCCATAAGAAATTGACACGACAACCACGTGAGAAGAACATGTTGAAAAGGCTTTCTTCCTCTGTTGAGAAGAAGGTATCCTGAGAATAGTCCTGGTGATGTTTGTGTAGGAGAGAATCACTAATGCCGGTGTAGCCAGGAGAGTCAAAATGGCTGAGAGAAGTGCCATTAGTTCTGTTAAATCTGTGTCTGAGCAAGAGAGCTGCAATATAGGAGAAAGATCACAGAAGAAATGATCTACAGTGTTGGCTGTATAGAAATCTAGCTGGAGAGCCACAGGGAGCAATGGAAAAATTATTATGAAATGAGCCAACCACGAAGCAAATACTAACAAGTTGCAGACTCTGCCACTCATGATGGTCATGTAGTGCAGGGGTTTGCAGATGGCCACATAGCGGTCATAGGACATGGCAGCTAGCAGAAAAAATTCAGATGCACCCAAGAGAATAGTAGAAAATATTTGTGCTGCACTACTGTTGTAAGAAATGGTCTTCTCACCTGTTGCCATACTGACAAGAAATTTGGGGATGCAGACAGTTGTGACCAAGATTTCTAAAAATGAGAAATTTCAGAGGAAGAAATACATGGGCATCTTTATTTTTTTTTTTATTTTTTTTTAATTTTGTTTATTGCAGTAACATTGGTTTAGAACATTGTATAAATTTCAGGTGTACATCGTTATACTTCTATTTTGGCATAGATTACATCATGTTCACCACTCGAATACCAATTACAACTCATCACCACACACATGTGCCGAATTATCCCTTTCGCCCTCCTCCCACCGCTCGTCCCCTCTGGTAACCACCAATCCAATAACTGTCTCTATGTGTTTGTTTATTGTTGTTATTATCTACTACTTAATGAAGGAAATCATACGGTATTTGACCTTCTCCCTCTGACTTATTTCACGTTGCATAATACCCTCAATGTCCATCCATGTTGTCACAAATGGCTGGATTTCATTATTTCTTATGGCTGAGTAGTATTCCATTGTGTATATATACCACATCTTCTTTATCCATTCGTCCCTTGATGGGCACTTAGGTTGCTTCCAAGTCTTGGCTATTGTGAATAATGCTGCAATGAACACCGGGGTGCACGTATCTGTACACATAGGCATCTTTAGATGAGAATCCAGTAGGGTGAGGGTGATGATGGTTTGATTCCCAATGACACTCAACATGTAGGTGAAAAAAAGGAGAAGAAATATCACCACCTGTAATTATAGATCATCAGTCAGTCCAAGAAGAATAAAGGTTGTCACTGTTGTGTGGTTTCTCATAGCTGACTTCTACAAAAAAAAAAGAAAGAAAGAAAATAAAGAATAAGAAAAAAAATACGAGTTAAAAGAGAAAAGGCTGCATGAAATACCTATTCTTTTTGATATCCTCCATAAACAAATTGCTACCCACACCCAACCTCCTTCAATATTCTGCTATTCAACAATAACAGCCTATAAAACGTCACTGATATAATTTTTACTCAAAATTTCACTAACTCAATGCAAGTCTCTGAGTTTGCTTTCTTTTCTCAAGTATCATAAATCCAGGCATTGCAAAAGGCAATCCATAATTCCAACATGTTAACGAGAACATATTGCATTGATAAAGGCATATAAAAGTAGAAACAAAGAAAGAAACAGAAAAACTACATAGTATTTTAACTTGTATCTTCTGTATTTGCAATTTTTTCCATTTTATTTAGTTTTTATCAGCTTATTTTACACCATCAGATGACTCATTCTCCTTTGGTAAACATATCTCTTTCTCTGTTTATTATTCTTTATGGTAGACTTTGTTATTCTGTCAATCAGATTATAGCTGAGGATGCTTTGTCTTTTTAAATAAGATAAACTAGACCTAAACATCTCTAGCCCACATACTGTGGGGATTCAATACGTTCATCAAACTTCTGAAAACTCTTTAACATTTGAATCCTCATGACCACTTTTAATTCTGCTTTCCCCATTTTCCTGAAGACTTGAACTTACTTTCATCTCATTCGCTCTGGTTGTTCTCTTTTCTCTGATATATAACCCAAGCAGATAAAACGTATATCCTCGTGCATGCTGTTTGTATTGTTTATGCAGCATGTTTTACTTATTATTTGCAGTGACTGAGGAAGGTTCTAGAAAACAAGCTATTTAAAAATAAAATGTTAGTTAGACCTGCCTGGTAGTTGGCATCAGTGTTGTTGTTCTGTCTGCTTCCCCGCTTGCCGTGGTAGCCTCCTCTCTCTTCTTTACATCCAAACTCTCTTCGTGGTCAGCACATAACAATTCAAAACTATGTTAACCTTGTCATTTTTTTCTTGTTCCCATCTTCTTTCAGACCACGCCTACATCCTCACAGTTATCACTGCAAAAGTCTATCACCAAAAATTTCTAAAGAAGGACGATACTTTCCTAAGAAGAATATCATGTCATCTGTTCAATTGTATTTTAAACTTATTACATTTCGTACATACCAGTTCGGGTGTTAAAATATGTACAAATATTTCCAATGATTATAAATTATTATGATGCAACTAAGATTTTTTCCTTCCCTCTTTTACTTTATTCTTTTCTTGTCTTTTTCCTTTCCTTTCCCAGACTTCTGGAAATGTCTATATTCAGGCCATTTAAGTGCAATTTGTACTTACTAATGATATTTTTGAAATCCAAGATTAGTCTATTTTTAAAGGTGAAAGCATAGGAAAACATCAGTCATCAAAGGATGAATTATATAGAGTGCCAGCTTGTAAAGTTAAGAGTGAATTCATATATGCATATTGCCCAGCCTAAATTTAAATTACAAAATTCTAAAAAAATATAAAAATCTATTATAAACTACTTGACATCATTTTTATTTTAACTCCAAATAAAATACTTGTTGGATGATAGTAAAATAGTCATTGTATAACCACTGTTATAGTCCCATGGACTTCTGTAACTGCTTTGGTAATTTATAGGTAAGAGATTCCTTTAGAATGTCAAAATTGGACTTTACATGAAATGTTTCAATTCTATTGAATTCAATAAGTATAAAAGGAAATTTCTCAAATTCAGGACTAATTCATTTTTCCATTGTCATATTTTACAATATTCACACTGATCCTGCATACTAAATACAATTATAATTTCCTGAGGGAAACAGCGCATTCATTTAATAAAAGGCATTTCTGAGATTCTGTTGGATACTGTGAAGGACATCTATTCAAAGCTTGGTTCCTAAAAAACGAAAGGTTGAAGATTTCTTATTAAGATAACTTGATTCTTTCAGTGTAAGTTTCAAAATGGTCAGCTTATTGTTTGCTTTGAAAAAAAATAGTTCTAATTTCATGTCATATATTTCAATGGTTTACAAATGAATCCATTTTTTGTCCATCTTCATACTGTAAAATTAATATGATTAAAAAAAACAAATTTTTTTTCCAAACCTTCATGTCTTTAGTAGCAATTTAATTTCCAACAGTCTTCTTTGGATGTGAATCCCAGAATAGGGGCAATTTCTGAACATTGTGTATTCATCATGTTTTTATGTGGCTTTAACCTAGTTTTATTTTGCATTCTCATCCATAAATATATTATTATCACCAGCATCTCACACTGAAGATGTGTGAGCCCAAAGATTTTATCATGACAAGAAACTTATCTGGTTTCAATTCTTCTTATTTTTTTTAAAGAGACAGTGTTCTCCAATTTATCTTATATTAAATTTGGAGCATAATTTTGCACGCCATACAAAAAAATGTTTTTTTCTAAAACATTTTCTTTTCTAAGAAAAAGAAAAATTTTTCTTTTCTAAAACTTTCTAAAAATTAGAGTTGAGGGGTAAAAAGAGAAGAGTTCAGACTCGTTTACTTTGAGATGTTTCTGGCCTACATGCGAAGCACAGTTGCTTGATTTATAGTTTTTAACATTATAGGAAGTATAATCCTTTTAGTACACTGTGCTATTGATCTCAAAAGGATTAATTAGTTTAACAATTTTAAAAAGGAAGGAAACATTTCCCTGGAGACCATCATACAAGGATGTTAAAAATATGTGAACAATTATATTAAGTGGCGAAAAGTCTATAACCCACAATATAAAGTTTACAAAAACTTCTTTTTGAGGCAGCTATATGTTGTGAGCCATAAGGAGTTTTAGAAAATTTAACTTAGCTTACATATCTATGACAAATATACATTCCAAACAAGAAATTGAAACTCACTCATCTATACCGTAAGATCTTAAGGGGTTTACTAAAATTTTGAACTCTTGATTTAATAAGGGGCCTATATTATAATTACCTCAATTAAGCCTCTGAAAGCCATCCCCTTGAGTGGCAGATTTAGAGACTTAATCAAGTTTAGGATCTAAGAAGTCAAGACATGTCATTATTGACAAACAAAATATTAACTGGGGTGACATTACCATTTAAGGATCAAAATGGTAGAGATCCAGACTGAAGATCCATGAGCTTCTCAAGACAGACAAATGAGAGTCTAATATGTTTGCATTTGCTCTCTCAGTGTTCACATCCAATCTGCAGGATATTTGATGGATTCTACATAAGATTTTATTTCAATTCCTTTCACCTTTCTCCATGTTCACTGCTAAGTACTTAAACTAATACTATCTGCTATAACAGATAAACTTTAAAATCATTGCAACATTGCACACTGAATACTTCAAAATATTTCAGTGAAGTAAGAAATATATATAGAATATGTAATTATCATATTATATAGTTTGGTCACTTTTCACAAACTCAACATACTCAATACAAGCATCACTCAGATGAAGCAACAGACTCTTATCACTACTCCAGCATCCTCGTTCCTATTCTCTTCCAGTCATTATCCCTCTCAAGCCTTAGCCATTATCCTTACTTACAATGGATCAGATCAATTTTGTCAGTTTTAATACAATGAAAGGTTATTTCCTTAAAATTTAAAGTCAAGTATGCAGCATGGATGGTAGGGATTTTGTTTGTGTGTTTGTTTTGGAGGGTGGAGTGAGCCATTCTACTTTATGCATCATTCAGAGATTCAACCTGATTAAGGTTCTGCCATCTCCAACATATATCCACAGTCAGCCAGCAGATGAAGGAAGAAAGACCGTAGTGAATTGCATGGGAGGTTTATGTTGCTAGGCATGGAGGTGATTTTCATAACTTCCATTCATTTTCCGTTGATAAGAAACCAATTTTACAGATAAGCCAGAATGCAAAAATGTTGGGGCTATCTAGTCGGTGTCTAGAGGGTTTCCAGCAGAAAACACTTGTGGTTAGACTACTAAAGACTGCTTACACTGCTATTATTCTAATCCAATCAACTTGATCTTAACAATAGTTCATAGTAGCCTTCCAACAAATCTTTGCTTCCTTTCCTCACTCAATCTATTTTCTATTGAGAAGATAAGATGATGTTCTCTAAAACTTAATTCACATTATTCTACTTTGCTAAAATTATGTCATCAAACCTAGTTGAATTGCAGGTGGCCAGCAAAGAATCCTTGGTATAGTTCTGCACTACCTCGTCTACCTTCATGCCCTTCCACTCTTTCCTTATTTACTCTGTTATAATTGGTAACACTGACTGACCCATCCCTTCTTTATACTCCTTATCTCAGCCTTTCTTTTGTTCTTTATAACACTATCAATATATAATCCTAAACACTCATAAAAAAACTGTTTGAACCAATTAATGAATCCAGTAAAGTTGTGTGATACAAAATCAACATTAAAAAAAATCAGTTGTGGGCCGGCCCCATGGCTTAGCGGTTAAGTGCGCGCGCTCCGCTGCTGGCGGCCCGGGTTCGGATCCCAGGCGTGCACCGACGCACCGCTTCTCCAGCCATGCTGAGGCCGCGTCCCACATACAGCAGCTAGAAGGATGTGCAGCTATGACATACAACTATCTACTGGGGCTTTGGGGGGAAAAAAATAAATAAATAAAATCTAAAAAAAAAACAAAAAACAAAAAAAATCAGTTGTATTTCTATATACTATTAATGAACTATCTGAAAAGGAAATTAAGTCAAAACTTTTAATTACAACACCATCCAAAAGAATAAAATACTTAAGAATAAACTTAAACTAAAGAGGTAAAAAACTTGTACACTGAAAATAAAAAAATTGATGAAAGAAATTAAAGACGACACAAACAAATGGAAAGACATCCAGCGTTCATGGGTTGGAAAACTTAATACTGTAAAAATGTTCATGCTACCCAATGTGATCTACAAATTCAATGAAATCCATGTCAAAATACCAATGGCATTTTTTTACAGAAATAGAAAAAAATAATTCTAAAATTCATACAGAACCACAAAAGGCCATGAATAGCCAAATCAACCTTGAGAAAAAAGATCCAAGCTGGCTTCCACATTTCAAAATATTTCACAAAGCTACTGAAATACTGAACAAAAATAATGAAACAAACAAACAAACAAAACCCTAATAACCTAATTAAAAAATGGGCTGAAGACTTGAGTAAACATTTTTCCAAAGAAGACATACGAATATAAGGAGATAAATGGTCAACAGCTATATGATAAATGCTCAGGGTCCCTAATCTTCAGAGAAATGCAAATCAAAACCACAGTGATATATCACCTCACACTGGTCAGGATGGCTATCATCAAGAAAACAAAAGACAATTAGTGTTGGTGAGGATGTGGAGAAATTAGAATCCTTGTACACAGTTGGAGTGAACGTAAAATTGTGTAGCCATTATGGAAAACAGTATGGAGATTTCTCAAAAATTGAAAATAGAACTACCATATTATCTAGCAATTTAATTTCTGGGTACATATTTAAAATAATTGAAATCAGTGTCTCTAAGAGATATTAGCATTCCCATGTTCATTGCAGCAGTATTCACAATTGTCAAGATATGATAACAAACTAAATGTCCATGGAAGGATGAATGGATACAGAAAATGTGGCAAATACATACCATGGAATATTATTCAGCCTTAAAGAGGAAGGAAATCCTGTCATATATGACAACACGGATAAACCTTGAACACATTACACTATGTAAAATAAACCAGTCACAAAAGGAAAAATACTGCCTGGATCCACTTACATGAGGTATCTAAAATATTCCAAGTCATAGAATCAAATAATGGAATGTGGTTGCCAGGAGGTGGGGGAGGGGGAAATGAGAGAGTTGCTAATCAACAGGCATAAATTTTAAGTTCTACAGAATGAATAAGTTCTAGAGATCTGCTATACAACACTGTGCCTATAGTTAACAACATGGTATTGTGCACCTAAATTTTTATGTGGGTGGACCCTGTGTTAACTGCACTTAAAAAATATAATCTGTACATACAACTATAACAGTTAGATATGGAGAACAATATTAATAATAATTGCTACAATTTATATATAGCTAATTATGCTATATGCTTTACAAATTTATTTCCATCCCTATAGTAAGTTGTGTGTACTTGATTTACCTGATATTATGCTTGATTTACCAGTCGGGAAATAAATGCTTAAAAGTGATAGAAACCTCAAGTTTGTCAACTATTTGTCTTATTTAACATACAGATTGTACTTCAGATAGGATGAAATGAAATTGAGAAACCATTCATAAGTTTCCTGTACTATTTTGAGACCCCTTCCATTTTCTATGACTTTTTTCTTTCTGAACAAATCCTATTCTCTATCTTTCAGTTGAATGCATTGCATAATGATCATTAGGAATGTTGCACCAATAATTAAGATTATAGCATATTTTTTCTTCCAAAAAAGTGGTTTATATAATTTAGAACACCTTTTAGCATCCATAATTCAGCTTTACACACACGCACACACACACACACACACACACACAGATGCACACATATATTTTCAAAGTATTTTAGGCACTTACCAATGCCTTAAGTAGAATCAGTGGAAGAGTATTTTAACAGATGAAATCCTAATTTTATATAAAATGGAAAACTTTGCTTTGTTATGAAGCTTTTATTTTCTGCAAAATTTAAATGATTTTGTTTAGGTATTAAATTATTTGGATACACACCCTGCTTCAAACTAGTCTAAAACTTGAGAAGGAGCTATGTATATACATATGTGTATATACATATATACATATGTATACACATATGTATATACATATGTATATGTATATTTTAGCTTAGAAAGCAGAGCTTACCTTCTATGGAATTAAAGAAAGTGAACTTATCCTACATATCTAAAATGGCTATTTCTCCACGATTTTCTGTAGATTGTATGTATGTATGTACCTACCTATATCTATTGAGTTGTTGTGGGATTGGGAAATATGGAGAGCTATTTAGCACCATATCTACAAAAGTATATATGTTAAAGTGTATGCTTTTTTATCAATAGATAAATTACTGAGGGGACATACTCTATTAAAGTGAACAATAGGTAATGTTCCTTGTTTTTAAATGAAAATGTGTACATTTTTCAATAAATTATATGGCATTAAGTTTTTTTTTTCCCCTAGATCAACTATAAGATGGTGAAAGGAATTTCTGTCAAATATAATTAAAGATTACAAAGTTATATATTCTGTGTAGAGTAAGTAAAATATCACACCAATATTTATACACTGCCTCATCCATTCTTGGTGATCATTTTTTCTTTGCTAAAGAAAACTCAAATAACAATTTTACTTTTTAAAATAATTATTGTTTAAGAAGTTGCAACTAACAAAGTGTTCAGAAGAATGGGAGTCAGAAAGACATAAGAAAAGTTATTTAATTGAATGAGAAATATATTAAACAAATGTGCTTTTAAACTGTTAGAAAAATAGAAAGAGAATGAACAAGGATGACAGGGAGGCCATTGTGATTTGAAGAAGCTACTGAAATTTCATCTTTATATTTTTTAAATTTCCCTGCAATGTGTCTCTAATTCATGACATTACATCATTTCACTTGCCTGTAAAAAATAATCTTCCTTGCCATGTCCATGAAGGCTCGTTTGACTTGCTGGTTCCTCAGGCTGTAAATAAACGGGTTCAGCATGGGAGCTACTGAAGTATTTAGCACAGCAACTCCCTTACTCAAAGACACCCTGTCTTTTGCTGATGGATTAATATACATAAAAATGCAGCTGCCATAAGAGATGGAGATGACAATCATGTGGGAAGAACATGTAGAAAATGCCTTTAACCTCTGATTAGTAGAAGGAATTCTCAAAACTGTTCTGATGATATATACGTAGGACAGAAATATTAATGCCAAAGTGAACATTAGAGTAAACACAGCACAAGAAAACCCCATTATCTCTAGGAATTTTGTCTCTGAACAAGAAAGGTGTATTAAAGGGAAATAATCACAAGTATAATGATCCACAACATTGGACTTGCAGTAATCGAGCTGTATGAATAGCATGAGTGATGGGAATATGATTAAGAATGAAGCCAGCCAAGAAGCAAAGACAAGGAGTGTGCAGACACTACGATTCATGATGGTCATGTAATGCAGAGGTTTGCAGATGGCAATATAACGGTCATAGGACATGGCAGCCAGAAGGTAAAATTCAGTGACTCCCAAGAGAATGTAAAAAAATAACTGAGTCATACAGTCACTAAAAGAAATGGTTTTATCTCCTGAAATAATGGTACCCAGGAACCTGGGAGTACTGACAGTCGTGAATGAAACTTCTAATAAGGAGAAATTTCTGAGGAAGAAATACATGGGGGTCTGGAGGTGGGAATCCAGCAGGGTGAGAGTGATAATGGTCAGGTTTCCAGTGATGCTGAGCATGTAGGTGATGAGCAGAAAGACAAAGATCACCACGTGAAGCTGTGGGTCATCTGACAGTCCCAGGAGGATAAACTCTGTTGTTTCTGTCTGGTTTCTCATTCTTCAGTTGCTTATTTGTTTTCCTCCTGCCAGACCTATGAGAGAAAGCACAAAGAAAAAACCTGAAGAGTGGCTTACCGCATATCCAAGTGTGGAGCCAGAATTTGGCCAAAGTAGTATGTCATTTCCACCTTCAGGGGAAATTGAAAACAAACTGACATTTACAATGATCCTTCATTTTCCTCTCTTTTGCAGGTAAAACTCTGGGCTAAGGCAGGTTAAAAATTTCTTTTTGCTATCGTACAGCTTGAAGTGATAGGGCTGGGATTTGCAAGCAGACTTTTTCAGTTCTAAATAAAATACTACCTGTTAAGTTTCAAAGGTCGTGCCCACGAGATTCCTACCCAGTAAAAACCACTTTTGTGTTATTGCTCCCATCCTTATACAAATTTCCTGTTAGTTACAGGTTTAACTACATTGTGACACTTCAAATATGCTAAATATAGTTTATTTTTTAATAAAAAGTGACTCGATTATCCTTAGCCATCTACTGCTCAGCTTTTCCAACTCCTGCTACTACCTCACTGGAATTCAGATACACTAAAGCCGTTGCCATGAGCAACCTCAGATATCAGGGGAAGAGGGGAGAAAGAGGTACAAAATAATGTAAACTGGAAGGGCTTAACCCTGAAGTTGATTGCGTGTGAATCCCTGGCAATGTTTCCTGATGATTCAGCCTACCTATGTGTCATCATTATGGTCTCTATTGCTTTACAACCGATGTCCCTTTCTATTTAAAATAATAACTATTATTATTATTATTTCAGAAGAATTTTCCTGAGTCAAAGACATGGGTAGGTGCTTATGGAAGAAATCGATTTTCCTAGGTTTGTGTATTTATTTATTTCTATGTGTTTAAAAACTGTGGGTTTTAGTTTTTCTGTTTTTTTAACAAAATGAACAGATATTACCTTAGATATTTCCATAAGGAAGAGTGAGTATTTCTAGGTTTGAATCCAGCCCATTTACTACGTCTGAAAATCACTGAACTCCTCGCTGCCTCAGTTTACTCGTCCATAAATACATTTTCTTCCTCTGAATACCTGTCTATCTCATAGAGTTGTGTGAGCTTTCAATAAGTTAATATATGTGAAGCATTTAGAACAAAGGTCAAGCATATAATGAAAATGATATAAGGCTTTGCTCTATGAAAAATACATTTCCTAACCACTGAATTAAAAACCTTTAGATTAAGATGGTGTCCTATGTAAAAGGCTATGTCTAAGATAAAATTTATAGCAAGAGAATCACATATAGATAAAAAGAAATTTGTAGGCCAGCCTGTTGGCATAGTTGTTAAGTTTACGTGCTCCCCTTTGGTGGCCTGGCATTCATGGGTTCAGATCCCGGGCTCAGACCTACTCACCGCCCATCAAGCCATGATGTAGAGGCAACCAATATACAAAATAGAGGAAGATTGCAAAGGCCAACCTTCCTCACCAGAAAATAAAAAAAGCAAATTTGGAGTAGAAATCACTGGGCTGCACAGTACCTTTTTCACCTTTTATGCATAAGATTTACTAATCTTAGCTTTGTTCTTTCATTTCATATACATGGTGCTGACCTCTCCTACTCTAATATTCTGTCTCCCATACCCCTGACCACTACCACAGCCACACACACACTCTCTCACACACACTCAGACGCAAACACACATACACACACACACACACACAGTCTTTCCATCTTCATCTGGGAATTGATCACCACATTTGAGGCATGCTACCTGTTCCTAAGCATGTCAGCATTGCTGCCAGTGGCCACTATGTTTTTCTGCTCCTGATTGGTGATGATAACCTTTCTGAGAGTGATTGGCTCTGGAATAAAATAATATAATATATGTGAGTTTCTCATTGTGAGTAGCACATTGTTATGACACTCCAAATCACCTCCTTCCTTACTTCTCCAACACTAGGTTTTATACCCATATAGTATGAGTCTCCAAAGCACCTTATACTCATCCTTCCCAAACCACCACACTTAGGATATTGTGCTGCAATCTGCAGCAAATTCCTCCACTACACTGTGTATTCCTGAAACTTAGGATAGTGTTTATCTCTAAGCTATTGCAACATAATCCATTGCTGAGTGTAGTATTTAGTTGGTTTAAAATAAACACTTCTCGGGCCGACTCCGTTGTGTAGCCGTTAAGTGCACATGCTCCGCTACTGGCGTCCCGAGTTTGGATCCTGGGCGTGCACCGACGCACCGTTTGTCAGGCCATGCTGTGGCGGCGACCCACATGAAGTGGAGGAAGATGGGCACAGATGTTAGCTCAGGGCCAGTCTTCCTCAGCAAAAAAGGAGGATTGGCATGGATGTTAGCTCAGGGCTGATCTTCCTCACAAAAAATAATAAATAAATAAATAAATAAATAAATAAATAAATAAACACTTCTCAAATTAGTAGATAAGTAGATGTTGTTTGCTGCTGAAACGTATGCTTCCATAAGTTACACTTCTCTATGTTATATTCTAGTCTCAACTTTTCTTAAGTTTGTGTCTTTGTTTTTGCAAATTGAATTATTTTCCTACTTTACTGATAGAGTGTTTGGTCCCCTGTATTGGGTAAATTGAAAACAAAGGGTATGTAAAGGAAACCAAATTTTATTGATATAAAAATTGTTAAAAAACTTCACAAAATATTATTTAAAAATTCCTTTTCTTTAAAGTACATGACAACTCATCCTTTCAATTCACCCCGTGCTGCTCCAGTGACAGTGGTCTTCCTTCAACACTTTTCACGTTTCATTAAGAGCACTGGTATTTCATAACACTTGGATTCACAAAGTGCATTCTCACCATATACACAACATTTGCTTCCAATCTAATTATTGAAGTCTCCACAATAATTTACTGACTTGGACACCAAGTCTTTTAAAAACATTATATTGTTGCTATTATTATTCTACAGTGAGTATTACATCAATGCACTGCATTTCCAATCTTTTTTCAAGGTTTGCTAAGTCTAATTTTCCTTTTATTGTTTCTCTTAAGTTTAACACTTTTCTGAATAATAATTTGATGACTTACCCATTTTGGCTGTTGATCAAAACTGTGAAGGATGTATGAAGAACTATGAAAGAATGTTTAAAGTGATATTTGGACACTTCATGTGAGCACCACAAATACTGAACACATCCATAGTCAGGCTTCAAGAAACAAAGAGAACACTGGTAGTACAAAGGTCCAATATTAAAGAATTGGGAGAGTACACCATACTTTTATGTAAAAATGTTTACAAAAATTCAATGGATTATATCTATTTACCAACATCAAATAAGCTTAATACAAATTTTCAGCATTTACATCCTTGAGAGAAATCAAGTTGGCTATTGAGCAAGGTACGTATGACTCCCAGAGCTGTAAGCCTTACAAGGAAATATTTGGTTAGATGAGTTAGCACATCTTCAAGGACTCAACTCCTCATTTCAGCCTTTTGTTTCTGAATGTAGATCCATATTTCTCCCTGTCAGAAAATGGCTTATGCTACTGACATTTGCATTTCTTTCTACTCATTTCATCAAAATTAATCCCTGCGACAGATTCACTGAGCCGTTCAAAATTAAAACAAAACATGCTTAACATTGCTAAATAAGAAGGCTAGAAAGCACTTCCAAGGTTTTCATTCTTAAAACATCTTGATATTTTTCCCTTCCCAAATCCCTACCATCAAGTAAATACTAACAATGACCCTGTAGATAAACTAGATAATGGCAATTTCATTGACACTCAAGGTGAGAGAGTGACTTTGTTTTAAAGTGACTCTGTTAGGTTTTAAGGCTCAAAGAATGTCCCTTTGACACACTGAGAGAGGAGCTTTTGACTGGATCCACTTCATTTTGGGTGTTTCTGTTGTGCTGGGTAGAAATGTCCTTTAGCAATGCATTAACTTTGAAAGTGTACTTTTTTTTCATCTTCTGTATTTACTCAATTATCTCTTCTTCAGTTAGACCTCATTAAAATTCATTAGAAAAATACAGACATCATGTCTCCAAAGCAACTTGCTCTATTGATCATGTTATCCTGCTTCTTGTTATTTCGCTGAAGTGTACAATAAAACAGTAGTTCATGTTTAGCTCAATATATCAGACAAAAGGAAAAGAATTTAATTCAATGTTATGGGTAATATCTAGCTCAGCTTCCTAGATGCACCCAAATACACTTCTGGAACAGCTCAATCATTCTTGACAAATGAAAAAGAGTTCATTTGAGACCTTCTCTTTGCCCGAATGAAACAAAATCTCCATAGGAGACCCCACTGAGTGGTTGGAATAATTGTTTTATTAGAATAATCTTTTAATATTCTTCACAACAATTTTAGATGACTATTTCCCTAAAGAAATCTGAATAATATGTATTTCTTCATTTCAATAAAGATGAGCAGATTCAATTCTCAGAATTCATACTACTGTGTATAGAATCAAATCAAGGGACAAGAGAGATCACCAAATCACAGTTAATAATATTTTCAGAAATTGTAACACTCATACCTGCTTATGCTGAAGATCACCTCATAACTTCATGCTCTCTGTTCATTAACCAGCCATCTATTATTTAAACAAGAAAGGAAAAGCAAATAAATTATTAAGAAAATTACGGCATCAAAAATTACTATTAATTTTTTATTGATGACTTTATAGGATCAATTTATTATCATAGAATGTTTACGGGTTTTGCCATTAGAGAGAAATGGATTAAAAATACAAATGAGCTACTTAGTGAATTTGTGACTTTTGCTGCTACTTAATTTCTTCAAGCTTCGGTTTTCTCTGTTTAACATGAAGTTCAAATTTCAAGAGTGTTTTTGAGAATTAATTGAAATAATATAAATGAAAGTGCTCTATAATTTATGTGGCACTTAATAGGATACATGAATAGCTGCTTTAGTTATTTTATTTATCTTTTAGTTGGAATTCACCCTAACTTTGGGAAGGATGCTCATGGTAGTTGTGATTTAGCAAAGGCATTATTTATTCCAGCGACATATTAAGGACCTTTATTATTTATCTCATTTAGTCCTTATAACATATCTATGAAACCTTTATTATCCTTATTCCCAAGTGAAGAACTGAGACTCAGAGAGATTATGCACCTTAAATAAATTCATATAGCTGGCAAGTGTCAGATTTAATCTCACATTGCCTGAAATTAAAGTCTGTTCTCTTAAACACGGTACTACATAGCCTATATGCAATGAGAAAAAGTTGACATAGAAGTAGTAAATTCCTGTCTTTAATTAATAGAGAAGGAATAAATTGATATAATATAACAAAGTATACTATCTCTTTTTATACTTTTTAATTTATCCAGTTGCAAATTATAACCCCAATGTATCCTATTTAATTTGATTAAAAGTTGAGCTCATAAATAATGGATCAATTATAAGGTTTGGGAGACTTTCATTGTCTTCTACGTGCCAAACTTACCTTTGCTCTTCATACAGGTTCACAAACACTCAGAATGGCTGGAATAGTAAAATAGTAGCAAATCCCATCATTGTAACCTAGGGGAGCCAGCATTTCTGATAGCATTCCCTTTGCCATTGAACAAGTATCTTCTCTATTATCAACATTTTCTGTCTTATCCTTCCCATTTTTTCCAGGAGGAATATATTTACCTGACTATAGAGAGTAAAAAAAGAGCAAATACACAAAAGAAAAAAAAACATTCAAAGGTGTTTAAAAACTCTTTGTCACAATCTACATAGATTTTACTTGCACCGGCTACTTAATATTGTATCTATTCTCAATGCCAATGGCACAAGGGGAATAATTCAGTGAAGCAAAATTGCCAGAACAGGAATGTAAACAACACGCTAATGAATATAAAACATAATACACATTAGTATTGAAATTGGAAAAGGATGATTGGGGGATAGTGTACAATGAGGATGAAAAAAAAAAAAAACCAGAGAAACAATACTAAGTGTGAAGTTTGTTTCCCTTAACATTATTTTTCAGACAGAGATTAACAACCAAATATCTCAATTCCTAATGGAGATTTCTACCTAATGCTTTTTTTAAACTGATAATCTACCATATTGTATTAAGTATATTCATTAACTCCATTATTTTGAATCTGCTTTCCAATAAGAATTTTTGGTACCTTAATACTGCTAATAATTTATGCTTTTCTTACTGCTAACTCCTGCTCACCAGGAATGGCAGTTGAAGAGTTTCTTATTTTGGTGAATAATATTGTGATTTATATGCCAATTATAATGTTAGGATTTATTACTTTCTAGTTCCATTCTTGCCACTTGTATTCAACATAGTACTGAAAGTCTCAGCCACAATAATTAGGCAAATTAAATAAAAATTAATTAATAAATAAATTGCATTCTTATTTCCAGTTGACATGATCTTATATAAAGAAAACCCTAAAAACTCCATAAAATAGTGTTAGATCTAATAAATGAATCCAGTAAAGTTGCAAGATACAAAACCAACACTAAAAGTATCAGTTGTGTCTCTATACACTGTTAATGAACTATCTGAAAAGGAAATTAAGTAAACATTTTCAATTACACCATCATCCAAAAGAATCAAATACTTAGGAATAAACTTATCAAAGGAGGTAAAAACTTGTACACTGAAAAATAAAATCTTTGATGGCAGGAATTAAAGAAGACACAAAGAAATAGAAATATAAAAACATCCAGTAGTCAAGGATTGGGAAACTTAATACCGTGAAAATGTCCAAGCTACCTAATGTGATCTACCAATTCCAAATGCAGTCCCTGTGAAAATACCAATGGCATCTTTTTACAGAAATAGAAAACAATAATTCCAAAATTCATATAGAACTCTGAAAGACCAGAAGTAGCCAAACAAATCATGAGAAAAAAGATCAAAGCCGGCTTCCAGATTTCAAAATATATCACAAAGCTATAGTAAATCAAATGCTATGGTACTGGCATAAAGATATGCATATAGACCAAAGGAACAGAATAGAGAGCTCAAAATAAATACACATACACAGTCAACTGATCTCTCACAAGTGTGCCAAAAGCAGACAAAGGGGAAAGGTTAGTCTCCTCACCAATAGTGTTGGGAAAACTGGATATCCATGTACAAAAGAATGAAATTGTAACCTTATCTTACACCATACATAAAATCAACTCAAAATGGATTAAAGATTTAAATGTAAGACTTAAAACTTTAAAAATCTTTAGAAGAAAACGTAGAGGAAAGGCTTCATGACAGTGGACTTGGCAATGGCTTAATGAATATGACACCCAAAGCATAGGCAACAAAAGCAGAAACAGAAAAGTGGAACTCCACCAAACTGAAAAACATTTTAACAGCAAAGGATTCAACTGACAATCAGCAGACTGAAAAGAAAATCTATAGAATGGAAAAAAGATATTTACAAGCTCTGTATCGATAAGGTTTTAATGTCCAAAATATACAAGGAAATCCTACAATTCACTAGAAAACAAAACAAATCAAAAAAACCCTAATAACTTAATAGATGGGCTGAAGACCTGAGTAGACATTTTCCCAAAGAAGATATACAAATACAAGGAGATAAATGGCCAACAGGTATATGATAGATGCTCGGTGTCACTAATTGCCAGAGAAATGCAAATCAAAACTGTAGTGATATATCAACTCACTCCTGTAGGGTGGCTATCAGCAAGAAAAAAAAGAGAAGTGTTCATAGCAGGTGGAGAAATTAGAATTCTTGCACATTGTTGGTGTGAATGCAAAACTGAGCAGCTGCTATGGAAAACACTATGGAGGTTCTTCAGATACTAAAAATAGAACTACCATGTTATCTAGCTATCCGATTTCTGGGTATATATTTAAAATAATTGAAATCAGTGTCTCTAAGAGATACGAGCATTTCCATATTCATTGCAGCAGTATTCACAATTGTGAAGACATGATAACAACCTAAATGTCTGTGAAAGGATGAATGGATACAGAAAATGTGGTAAATACACAAAATGGGATATTATTCAGCCTTAAAAAGAAAGGAAATCCTGTCATATGTGACAAAATAGATGAATCTTGAGAACATTACACTAAGTTAATAAGCCAGTCTCAAAAGAATAAATGCTGCCTGGATCCACTTACATGAGGTATCTAAAATATTCATAGTCGTAGACTCAGATAGTGGGATGTGGTTGCCAGAGGATACGGGAGAGGGGAATGGGGGAGTTTCTAATCAAGGATCATAAAATTTCAGTTATACAAGATGAATATGTTGCAAAGATCTGCTATACAACAGTGCCCTTAAAATTTTATGTGGGTAGATCTTGTGTTGTCTTATTATCAGTTTAAAAAATATAATTTGTACATACAATGATAACAGTTAGATATGTAGAACAGTATTAATAATAACAACAATATTAATAATTGCTCCATTTATTAATAGCTAATCATGCTATGTGCTTTACAGATTTATTTCCAACCCTATAGTAAGTTAGGTATACCTGACTGACCTGATATTATACCTGATTTACCGATGGGGAGACATATGCTTAGATGTTATACAAACTTCCAGTTTGTTCCACTGGCTGTCTTATTTAACATATAGATTGTACTACAGATAGGATGAAATGAAATTGAGAAACAATTCATAAGTTTCCTCTAACATTTTGAATCCACTTCAATTTTTTATTCATTTTTTTCTTTCTCAACAAATCCTGGGCTGTATCCCTCAATTGAATGTATCGCATAATGATCGTTAGGAATATTCCACCGCTAATTAAGATTATAATATATTTTTTATTACTACAAAATGGTTTATATAATTTAAAATACTTTTTAGTATCAGTAATTCTTATTTCAGCTTTACACACACACACACACACGCACATACATCTTTTCAAAATATTTTAGGCACTTACTAATGCCTTAAGTAGAATGAGTGGAAGAGTATTTTAACAGATGAAATCCTAATCTTATATAAAATGGAAAGATTTGCTTTGTTATGAATCTTTTATATTCTACAAAAGTGATTAAGTGATTTTCTTTAGGTTTAAAATAATTTGGATACACGCCCTGTTTCAAACTAGCCCAAAACTTGAGAAGGAGCTATGTATATAAATATATACAGATTATATACAGTCAGAAAACAGAGCTTTCCTTCTATGGAATGAGAGAAAGTGAACTTACGCTATGTATCTAAAATGACTATTTCTTCACAGATTTCTGTGGTTTGTATGTATGCATGTATCTCCCTATATCTATTGAGTTGTTATGAGATTCGGAAATATGGAGATCTATTTAGCACCATATCTACAAAAGTATACATTGTTAAAGGTCTATGCGTTTTTATCAACAGATAAATTATATGGACATACCCTATTAAAGTGGGCAATAGGTAATGTTTCTTGGTTTTTAAATGAAGCATTTACATTTTTCAATAAATTATATGGCATTTATTTTTTTTCCCCAGAGAAACTGCAAATGGTGAAAGGAATTTCTGTCAAATATAAATGCAAATCACAAAATTATATTTTCTATGTCGAGTAAGTAAAATATCACACCAACATTTATACACTGTCTCCTCTATGCTTGGTGATGATTTCTTTTTCTAAACAAAACTCAAATACGATTTTACTTTTTAAAATAATTATTGTTTAAGAAGTTGCAACTAACAGAGTATTCAGAAGAATGGGAGTCAGAAAGACATAAGAAAAGTTATTAAATTGAATGAGAAATATATTAAACAAATGTGATTTTAAACTGTTAGAAAAAAAGAAAGAGAATGAACAAGGATGACAGGGAGGCCATTGTGATCTGAAGAAGCTAGTGAAATTTCATGTTTATATTATTTAAATTTCCCTGCAATATGTCCCTAATTCATGACACTACATCATTTCACTTGCCTGTGAAAAATAGTCTTCCTTGCCATGTCCATGAAGGCTCGCTTGACTTGCTGATTCCTTAGGCTGTAAATAAAGGGGTTCAACATGGGGGCTACTGAGGTGTTTAGCACAGCAACACTCTTGCTTAAAGATGCTCTGTCTTTTGCTGAGGGTTTAATATACATAAAAATGCAGCTGCCATAAGAAATGGACATGACAATCATATGAGATGAACACGTGGAAAAAGCTTTTGTCCTCTGACTAGTAGAAGGAATTCTTAAAATGGTTCTGATGATATATATGTAAGATAGAATTACTAATATCAAAGTGAACATTAGAGTCAAGACAGCATAGGAAAACCCCATTATCTCTAGGAATTTTGTGTCTGAACAAGAAAGTTGCAGCAGGGGAAAATAATCACAGGTAAAATGGTCAATAATATTAGACCTACAGTAATCAAGGTTTAAGAGCAACATGAGTGTAGGGAATATGATTAAGAATGAAGCTAGATATGAAGAGAAGACAAGGAGTGTGCAGACACTACGATTCATGATGGTCATGTAATGTAGAGGTTTGCAGATGGCAATATAACGGTCATAGGACATGGCAGCCAGAAGATAAAATTCAGTGACTGGCAAGAGAATGAAAAAAAATAACTGAGCAATGCCATCATTAAAGGAAATGGTTTTATCTCCTGAAATAATGGTACCCAGGAACTTGGGTATACAGACAGTTGTGAATGAAACTTCTAATAAGGAGAAATTTCTGCGGAAGAAATACATGGGGGTCTGAAGGTGGGAATCCAGCAAAGTAAGAGTGATAATGGTCAGGTTTCCAGTGATGCTGAGCATGTAGGTGATGAGCAGAAAGACAAAGATCACCACGTGAAGCTGTGGGTCATCTGACAGTCCCAGGAGGATAAACTCTGTTATTTCTGTCTGGTTTCTCATTCTTCAGTTATTATTTGTTTTTCTCCTGCCCGACCTGTGGGAGAAAACACAGCGAACAAATATGTAGAGTGTCTTACCACATATCCAAGTGTGGAGCTGGATTTGGCTCCACCTTCAGGGGAAATTTAAAGCAAATTGATAATAACAGGGATCTATTAATTTCCTTTCTTTTACAAGTGAAAACTTTTTAGTTGAGGCAGACTTAAAAAAAGTGAGTATGACAAAGCTTGGTGTGATTGGGCAGTGATTTGTTCCCAGACTTTTCTGACTCCAAATACCACCTGTGAACTTTCAGAGACGTGCCCACAAGGTTCCTACCCAATAAGAACCACATTTTTGCTATTGCTCCAATCCCTATACAACTTTCCCAGTCTATGTAAGCTAAAAGTTTAATTACACAAAGAATCCTCAAAAATGGGAAAGATACTTTACTATTTTTTTAAGTGGCTGTTCTACCTCATTTTTGTTGATAGTGTCTCATTTTGTTGATGATAGTGTCTTCAGCCATCTATCAACTTTTGCTGACACTCAGCTTTTCCAACTCCCACTACTACCTCGTTGGAAGTCAGAAATGCTAAAGTCATTGCCATGGGCAACCTCAGATGTAGAGATAGAGGAGAGACAGGGGTGGTAAATAATTTAAGCTGGAAGGGTTTAAAATTTACGTTGATTACATCTGAATCCCTGGCAATATTTTATGACATTTCAGCCTACTCATGTGTCATTTTTATGACTTTTATTCCTATACAACTTATTTCCCTTTCTATTTAAAATGACTATTATTATATTGAAAAAATTCCCTCAGAGTTAGATAAGTGCTCTCCAAGAAAGCTGAGGTTAATAGTTTAATTTCTTTATTTGTATATACTTTTAAAATGGTTTTAATTTTTCTTTATTTAAATAAGACTTAAATGATATTACCATAGATATTTCCATAAGGAAGAGTGAAGATATCTAGGTTTGAATCCAAGCCACTTACTAGGTCTGAAATTCAGTTAGTCCCTCTGTGCGTCATCTATAAATATGCAGTTATTAAGCCTGTGTCATAAGGTTATTGCGAGCATTAAGTGAGTTAATATATGTAATGCATTTATAAAGATGCTTAGCATTTAATAAAAGCCTTATAAGGTTTATTCAAGGGAGAAAATGTTCCTTAACTACTGAGCTGAAAACCTTGGGACTAAGAAGGTGTCTTGTGTAAAAAGCTATGTCTAAGATAAATAGTAACAAATAAATTTAGCACCCAGAGAATCACCTAGGAACAATAACAACAAAAATGAGGTAGAATCACCTGGTTGTGCCACACCTGTCAGGCATTCTAGGCAAGTGAATCTTAGCCTTGTTCTTCCGCTTTGTGCACATGGTGACTTCTCCCACCGTGGTGTATCTGCCTCCTGCACCCCATCACCACCCCCATCCTGCCCCCACACACAATCTACCTCTCTCATCTTCAGCTTGCATTTGATCAGCACGTTTGAGACGTGTTAGGTATTTTCAGCATGTCAACATTGCTACCAATGGCCACTTCATTTCTCTGCCCCTCGTTAGTAAAGGTAACCTTTCTGAGAATGAATGTGAAGCTTGCATTAAACAAAATATACGTATGTAACTGGCAATGTGAGTAGCAGATTTAAATGAAACCCCAAATCACCTCTTTTTTCATTCCTACAGCATTAGGTTTAATACTCATTGTATGAGGGCCATAAGAATCTTGTACTCATTCTTCCCAACCCACCACACATACAGTACTGAAATCTCTTGTGAATTCCTCCACTACTCAGTGCATTTCTGAACGTTAGGACAGAGTCTTACCTTCAAAGCTACTGCAACATAATCCAGTGCCTGCTATAGTCATAGTAGGTTTAAAATAAATACTTGTCTAATTAATTAATTAATGTTGTTTGTCATTGAATCACACACTGCTATCATGTGCAGATCTCTATTTTATGCCAAATTCTAGTCTGTATATTATCTAGGTTGTGTCTTTGTTTTACAAGATGTATTTTCTTATTTTACCTACTTTCAAGATGCACTTATCTACCTGGCCTAAATTTCCTGTATTAAGTTAATTTATAACAAAGGACATGTAAAAGGAGCCAAATTTTTTAATATATAATTTAAAAGAAAATTTCATAAAACATTATTTCAAAATTACTTTCCTTAAATTTCTTTACACTTCATCCTCTTAATTAACGTTACTCCTGCTCAGAATTATCACTCTTCCTTTGTCAGGGTTTGCTTTTCGTTGAAAGTACTAGTTTTTCACAACACCATGAAGTCACAAAATGCATTCTCAACAAACAGACAAGATTTGGTTTCAATCTCAAGATTGAAATTTCTGCAATAACTTACTGGCACCAGAGACCTAGCTTTTTAAAAAAAAATATATATATATATTACTACAATTCCAAAGTGAATAATGTGTCATTGCACTGTATTTTTAAACTTATGTCAACTTCTTTGCATATTTGTTTTTCCCCTTAAGTTTCCTGTTAATTTTAACACTTCTCCAAATAATAATATCATGACTCACACATTTTGGTTACCGATTAAGCCTGTGAAGGAATGTATGAAGAGCCGTGAAGAAAGCTATTAACAGATATTGAGAGGGTTCATGTCAGTATCCCTGAAAATGAATTTACATAGCCAGTCTTCTGGGACCAGAGAAAACAGGCTTAAAGAAACTCTAGCAAAAGTAGATCCAATACCACAGAATTGGAAGTGGGATACTATACTTTTTAGGTAAAAATGGATTCAATGGTATTCATTTACCAACATCAAGTAAGCCTGATAAACATTATCTGCATTCACTCATTCATTCGTCTATCTTTTGAGAGAAATAAACTTTAATGTTTAGCAAGATGTGTATGATTCCTAGAACTTTTAGCCATCCCAAGGATGCGTTCATGTAGAGTACAAAGGCTATCTCCAAGCGTTTAACTCATCTTTTCAGCTTTTTATTTCTGAACGCAGATCCATATTTCCCCCTGGAAGAATATGGTTTAGGTTATTAAGCCTGATATTTCCTTCCACTCATTTCATTAAAATCAATTCTTACTTGCCTTCTAAAAATACCTGAGACAGACTCTTTGACCTATTCAAAATGAAAATTAACAATAATATTTCATGTTTGTTAAATAAGATGGTTACAAAGCATCTTCAAATGGTCATTCTGAAAACACCCTTATATCTTGCCCTTCCAAAATCCCTGCCATTAAGTTAATATTAACAATGACCTTTTAGATAAACTAGATATGGACGATTTCTTAATGCCCAAGGTGAGAAAGGGACTCTTTATTAAAGGCTACACTCAGTTTGAAAGACCAAGGGATGTTCCTTTGAAAGACTGAGAGAAGAGCCTTAGACTGGTTCCATTTTATTTCTGGTGTGTTTTGTTGTCGCTGTTTTTGTTTTTAATAACGGTTTATGTTGCACTGTGTGCAAACATCCCTTAGTACTGCAATAACGTTGAAAGTCTACTAGCTTCAACTTTTTCTAGGTTTACTACATTCTCTCTTCTTCAGGTAAACCTCATTAGACAAACTTCACAAACCCTATCTCCAAAATAACACGCTTTATTAATCATATAACTCTGCTTCTTTCCACTTTAAGTGAATTTAAATTGTTGTTCAGGGTTTAGTTTAATACAGTAGAGAAATAGAAAATTGCTGAATTCAATGCTGTGCGTAACATCTAGTTAGGCTTCATAATTACTCTAAATTTATTTTGGACACTGCTCAATCATTCTGGGCTTTGGGATCTGACACAGTGGTCTTTTAAGAATTTCTCTTGACCTGAATGAAGCAAAGACTCTTCATGAGACCCCACCGAGTGGTTGGAAGGATTGTTTTATTAGATGCTTTTTACTTTTTTCCCTCACAGTTATTTTAGATGACTGTTTCCCTAGAGAAATCTGAATAATTTATATTTCTTCATTTCAATAATGATGGGCAGATTCAGTTCTCAGCATTCATACCACTGTTCATAGAATCAAATCAAGGGAAAAGAGAAATCATCAAACCACATTTAATAATAACTTCAAAAATAGTTAACACTCATATGTGTAGGGGTTTATGGTGAATATCAACTCATAACCTCACACTTTCAGTTCATTAGCAAGCCCCCTACAACTTAAACAGGGAAGGAAAAGTAAAAAATTAACAAGATTATGGTATCAAAGCACTATTACTTTTTCTTATTTAGTACATTCTAGAATAAGTTATTATCACAGAAAGTATATGGGCTTTACAGTTAGGGAAATATGAATTAAAATACAAATGGGCCACTTAATGGATTTGTGACTTTGGATGAGTTACTTAATTTCTTTAAGCTTCAGTTTTGTCAGTTTAAAACGGAGTTGAAATTTCAAGGGTGTTTTTGAGAATTAATTGAAATAATATAAATGAAAGTACTCTGTAAATCAAGTGTCACTTAATATTCTTTAAGAATATTTGTTTTATTTACTTTATTTTTCTGTCAATTGGAATTAACTTTGGGAAGGATATTCATGGTAATTGTGATTTAGCAAAGACATTACTTATTCCAGTGAAATACTACTGACTTTTATATTTTATCTCATTTAGCCCTTATAACACACCTACAAAACTTTTATCGTTATTCCCAAAAAAAGAACTAGGCTCAGAGAGGTTACGTACTTAGGTATGTTCATATAGATAGCAAATGGAAAATATAATCTCAGACTACTGGAAATTAAAATCTGTTCTCTTTTTTTTTTTTTTTGTGAGGAAGATCAGCCCTGAGCTAACATCCATGCTAATCCTCCTCTTTTTGCTGAGGAAGACCAGCTCTGAACTAACATCCATTGCCAATCCTCCTTTTTTTTCCCCCAAAGCCCAAGTAGATAGTTGTATGTCATAGTTGCACATCCTTCTAGTTGCTGTATGTGGGATGCGGCCTCAGCATGGCTGGAGAAGCGGTGCATTGTTGCGCGCCCGGGATCCGAACTCGGGCCACTAGTAGCAGAGCGCGAGCACTTAACTACTAAGCCACGGGGCCGGCCCAAAATCTATCCTTTTAAACAAAGTAGCACATAGCCTATATTCAATTAGAAACACACGGAGACAAGGATAGTAATTTCCTGCCTTTAACAGAGAATGAATAAATTGATATAATAAAACAAAATATACTAACCTCTTCTTACACTTTTTAATATATCCAGTTGCAAAATATAACTCCAATATACCCATTTAATTTGATTTAAAGTTGAGCTGATAAGTAATGAATCAATGATAAGACTTGAGAGACTTACATCGTCTTCTGTACGTCCGACTTACCTCTGATTTTCACGCAGCCTCACTAACACTCAGAATAGATGGACTATAAAAAATTTTTGCAACTGACATTTTTGTAACCCAGGGAAACCAGCATTTCTGAAAACATTTTCTCTCATTGAATAAATTTGCTTTCTATCGTCAATGTTTTTGTCTTAAAATTTTCTCCAGAAGGGATATATTTTTTTAACTACAGAGAGTGAGAAAGGAGCAAATACATAAAAGAGAAAAAAAATCAGAAGTTGTTTTAAAACTCTCTGATATGGTTTCCACAAAGCTTTTATGTAGCACAAGCCAGTTAACTTTTTGTCTATTCTCTCTGCCGCTGGCTCACGGGGACTAATTCAGTGAATCGAAATTACCAGAACAGGAATGTGCACAAAACACTAAGGAATATAAAACCTAGTACTCATTAGTATTGAAATTGGAAAACGAAGCTTGGGAGACAGTGTCCAATGAGAGAGAAAAAAGTAACAAAACTCAAACAACAAAACTAAGCATGAAGTTTGTTTCCCTTAACATTATTTTTCAGAAAGAGATTAGTAACCAAAAATCTTAATTCCTGATGCAGATCTCTACCCAATATTCCATGCCATTTTTTTTTTTTTTTTTTTTTTTTGTGAGGAGGACCAGCCCTGAGCTAACATCCAATGCCAATCCTCCTCTTTTTTGCTGAGGAAGACTGGCCCTGGGCTAACATCCATGCCCATCTTCCTCTACTTTATATGGGACGCCGCCACAGCATGGCCTAACAAGTGGTGTGTCGGTGCGCACCCGGGATCCGAACCGGCGAACCCCGGGCCGCCGCAGCGGAACGTGCGCACTTAACCGCCTGCGCCACCGGGCTGGCCCCTCCATGCCATTTTTAAACTGGTAATCTACCAAATTGTGCTAAGTACATTCATTAACTCCATTATGTTTAATCTGCCTTCCAATAAGCCTTTTTGGTACCATAATTCTGCCAATACTTTATACTTTTTTCTCCTGCTCACTCTTGCTCACCAGGAATGGCAGTTAAAGAATTTCTTGTTTTCATTGATTAATGTTGTAATTTATATGCTAGGTATAATATTAGGAGTTAGTACCTTTCCTAATGAGACCATAATAATATAATCATGCCCAAATGGGATAATCTGAGCGAAGAAAAGCAATAAATTTGTGTAAGTCCTTAGTAAAAACTATGCATAATTTGCAGGTCCTTAGAGAGTTTCAAATATGTATAAAATAGAGCAAACACAGGTTTTTGGTTTCTTTATTTTGTTTCATTTTTTCCCTCAGGCTATCATAGCTCCTTTTTTCCCTTGGCTATTATAGCTCAAGACCTCAGGCAAATTACTCAACTTTTCTGAGCATCAATTTACACATTTGTTAAAAAGAGATAATCATGTCTAATTTTCTATATAGCTGTGAAGATCAAATAAGAGCTGGTATAAAACATATGTAGTTCAGCATATGGCACAGAATAAATGTTCTCTGTAGAAGAAATATTATTACTTTTGAAATTCCTATCAAACTTCCAGGAGGCATAAGAGTAATGGTAGCTGCCTAAATATTCTTCTTTTACATATTTTTTTAAATCACACAGATAAACAAGGAGAGTATATAAAATAAAATATAACACATGCCTTCAGTATAACTAAGAAATATAGGATATTATGAACTTTAAATTTTTTGTAAGTAGGAAAATAAATATCTAAGTCCATCAGATGAATGGGAAGAAATGAACAGATACTGCAGATAGTGCACAAAAAAATATGGTTGTTATAGATATTTGATTCATTTCATATTTCAACTTTAAAGAAGAAAGTGTTATATTAGCTAACAGGAGAAAATATTTAAGACTAAGTTGATAAAAACAAGAGTACACTCCTTCAGCCATTACTATATAAAGTATTTTTATTACTTAGAAAAATCAGCAAAATTATTTATGTTCCATAGCCATTGGTTTTCTATTTACGATTGTAAATCAATGATTACATGGAACCTACAGATAGTTTGAAAAGAAGACACAACATAGTCACTTTTAGATTAAAAAGAAAAGCTGAAGCAAATGAGCTCAGCGTTGCAGGTATCTGTGAGATGGATATAGGAGGATACGGTAGAAGTTAAAATTTATTGTTTTTTGTTGCATCTTCACAATGACATTCATCCATGTTATACATACTTTCATTTGTTTCTAGGAAACTACTTTATGAACCAAGTTTTTGAAAGCTTGTTTTACTTGCTGATTCCTCAGGGTGTAAATAAAAGTGTTCAACATGGGGACAATTGAAGTGTTGAGAATAGCTGCTCATTTGGTCAATGATGCTCTTTCTTTTGCTGAAGGCTTGCCATACATGAATATACAGCTTTCATAGGAGATGGAAATGACAATCATGTGAGAGGAGCAAGCAGAGAAAGCCTTTTTTCTCTGACTGGCAGACGGGATTCTCAAAACAGTACTAACGATGCACATGTAGCACAGAATCACTAATGCCAGTGTGAACAGCAGGGTCATGAAAGCAAAGTGAAAACCAATCATCTCTAAAAGCCATGTATCTGAGCATGAGAGTTGAAAAATGGGGAAATAGTCACAAGATAAGTGATCAATTACGTTGGAAGCACAGAAATCTAACTGGAAGATAAGCTTGAGTGGTGAGAAAAAAGTAAGAAAACCTCCTAGCCATGAACTGAAGACAGCAGCATGCAGATTTTCTTGTTCCTGATGGTGATGTAATGGAGAGGCTTTCAGATGGCAACATAATGGTCATAGGACATGGCGGTTAGAAGAAAAAATTCAGACACACCCATGGAGATGAAGAAAAGTAACTGAGCTAAACAATTGTTATAGGAAATGGTCTTGACTCTAGTAATGATCGCCCACAAAAATCTGGGGATAGAATTCTGGAGTAATTAATACATAAGAGTCTTTAGACAACAATCTGTCAAGGTGAGGATGATGATGGTTAGGTTTGCAGTGACACTTAATACATAAGTTATAAATAAAAAGATAAAAATTACAATCTGAAGCTCTGAGCTGTCTGACATGCCCAAGAATATGAACTCTGTAATCATTGTGTGATCTCTCATACTGATATTTTTCTTTAATCAAAATCTATTGGTGAAAAACAAAACAAAAAGAAAGAATAATGAATTATATATGAATCAAAGATTTAATTATTAGTATTAATAGCTCCAATGAAATGAAGACTTTCTTTGCTGTAGCATTTTTGCAATATCCGCTCACTCCTATTAAAGCAGAAAAAATTCACATATCCTTCATTGAAAAGGAAACATGTATTCACAGGTCTATGTTAAAAGTCCCCTCATTAGAGACTTTACATAAAACCTCTACAAGTACCACATTTTCTATATGTGCAACATATCTTTTAATTATATGTTTCTACAACAATATTTATTCATTAGTTTGGACATGAAGATATCGCTTTCCAGTTTTGAAGATTGTGTGCTTTTAGGACAGAAATATCTAATTTTGAATTTTAATTCTGATGTCGTTTGCAGACTTTATTGTCTTACAAGGCTGTGGTGGAAATTGATGACTCAATCACAATTCATGAACTTAATGACAGCTATGATTATTTTTATTCTTAATATATATTCTTTTAAATATGACCAACAGAAATAAATGTATTTGCAATCACAGAAACATAGGACTAGAATTGCCTTGGTCGTAAACAAGAGGAAAGTTCTTACTAACGAGAAAGAAAACAGAAGCCAGAGATATTGATTAATGCTCACATAGATAGAGCTATATCAATGACATAGTTCTACAACATACTGATCTGTTTGTATCATTTTTATGTTCCTTATTTAAATTAACAATTGACCTTTTTTTTTCCTTTTTACTATATTCACTTTTTCTTTTTACTCTTAAACTTGCCTGAGGATAAGAAGGACCACATAAGGGAGTGTTTTGATGCCAAAATATCTCATTGCCTTCTTTCTAGAAATAATTAGAATAAATAAAATTCTTTTTAAGATTTACTTTGTAGAAACCACAAATTGCTAAATTGTAGTCTATATGATTTTTATCTGCCTTGTCCTCTCTTTATTCTTAGCAGCCAGCATTTTATCTATGATATAGGTTCTCAATAATATCTGCTGTATTATTCTCTTTCTGCAGCCTGAACTGGGTGAGTCAGCAGCGATAAGTACCAAAGCTGGTATTGTGCCTTTTTTCCTCTTATATTTTCTGACAATCAGCCTTCTCTTCCTTTAGGAATATACACGTTTTGTCATTAACATATCAGCAACATTGGCAGAACAAAAGGCAGAGACTGTTACTGTGCTTTGAACAATGACTGAAATATTAAAATGTAAAATTAATAATAGTAAATATGTTAAAATAATAATGTGAGGATCCCTGCAATTTATTCCCAAAAAATAAACTTTTGGATGGGAGAAAGATGAAACTGCGTTTATTGACAAATAGTGAACATACTTTCTATGTCCAATGATTCCAGTCAGAAATATAATCCCAGATTTTTCTTAACTTACTTAAAATATGAGATGTAATGCATTCATAATATACTTCAGGAGATTTTCTGTCATTTAGTTCACCCTGCCTCTGTCTATTACATAAAAGCCTCTCACATAGAAAAAGTACAGGATTGATCGCATGCAAGTTTTCTACAGCTCCTGCTCAAAGTAAAATCAATTTTTCTGGATCCCTTTTATCTTTCCATATAAACATATGTGTTGTTCTGACCTGAACTTCAAGAAGCTGCTATTGAAATCCTGAGAGTTCTTTAAGTAAATTTCCAGGGAATCCTGCTGAATGACTGGAAAGTAAAACATTTCAGAGTTGCCTGGATAAGATGAAGATTGACTGCTACACAAAGATAAATCAATTTTACCTTTTCTGGTCAGCGCGTAAATCCCCAAAAGACCAGAACGAAGAAAGGGAGGGTGCAAGGAGAGAGAAGCTCAAGAGCTATAGTGATGTCATGACATACACTTTTCTGAAAACCTATGCAAGATAGTCAGATAAAAGCAGGAGTGTACCAACCACCTTATACCATCAACCTGGTCTCCCTTTGGCTCAACTTAATTTTCCTAATATGCACATGGCACTCAGTCTACACTCAGGAGATAATAATCTCAGTTCCTTTGCAGTTAGTTAAATACAGGGCTCGGCTGCACAACAGTGGACCCTTCATTGAGGTAGTACCCATGTTTTATTCATTTGTACATCTCCACCAGCACAAAGCAGAACTAATGAATAAAAAAAAAAGCATTTTAATATCTTTAAAGGTCAGAAGAGTAGTTTAAACTTTAGTTTTTTATTTTTCCATTTTAAGAGTAATATATGCTTAATATTATGAGAATCAAGCGTCAGAGAATAAAGTTATCAAATCAATAGTATATAGTGACATATGGAATGGCCCTTATGTTTCCAACTGATCCTCCATTTATTCTCAAATCTTCAAATTAACCAGTAGTAAACACTTACAGTATGTTCTACCAGGTATTTTTTCTATATATTCACTCACAAACACAATGACATTCATACACTCAGAGAGATTTTTTCTTTTTACAACTTTACTACACAAAACATTCTGCAATTGTCATTTTTTCAGTTAACATTATGTAATGGATATCATTCCTGTCGAATTATCTAGACAGAACTTGTCCTTCTATAACAGTTTTCCAGAATACCGGAGGAGACTTGCATATAATTTAATAATTTCATTGTTGATTAAAATTTAGAGAATTAGGTTGCTACCAATTTCACATCATCAGTAACAATGCTATGTCAATTTTTATGTATTCATTTGCATGTACACAAGTATTGGTATAACATATAAGTGAGTACTAAATTTTGATACTTCAGAACTTCCCTCATACAGACAAGTTCTTTTCCTTACATCGTAACCAACAATAGATATGATAAATCATTTACAAATTTTGCAAACAGAGAGGCAAAACTTTTGCCACAATTCATTTAATGATATAAACAGTATCATAAAGACTGAATCACTGTGCCTGGGTTTTGAGGTTAAAGAGATCCAATATCATTGTAAACTTGCAAAATGTATTTAGTCTTTCTGAGCATCAGTTTCTCTACTCATGCAATGAGAAGACTAATAGTCCTAACTCATAGGATATTGTAAATGTCAAATGAGATAATGTGTAAAAGTACTTAGCAGAGTACTTAGGATACAGTAAGGGATTAGTGTATAAATGTTATATATTCTTTTAAATTTCATATTCTCCAATTAATAGAGAGAATGAACATTTTAATATTTCTATTTCTCATCTATGAGTTGCCTATTCACAACCTGTGTTCAATTTTCATTGTGTTTATGTGATTTTATTTATCAGTAGTAGATACTTTTGTATTACGGGTATAAACCCTTGGTATGTCTTATCTGTTGCAACATGAGTTTTCAGATCCTATCCTTATCTTTTAACTTTTTTATGGTGTGGTTCAACTCGAAAAGACTGTATAGTCCATCACGAATTCTTGGTCACCTGTTCTTCTTAGGACATCCTTCCACTCATACTTCAAAATTATATAAATGTTTGCTTAGATTTAATACTTCTATGGCTTTGCTTTTTACATTTACATCTTTCATCCATCCAGAATTTATTCTTATCTGACATATGGATCTATTTTTGTTGTTTTTTTAACAGATAACCCGCTTCCCCAACATCATTAGGTGAGAGACAATCTAAGAGTTTGGACAGTAAGTTACTAAGAGCACCAGTGTCATGTTATCCCCTCTTAGTCATGCTTCCAGCCAGAGTTCTCATTAACAAGATCCACCTGTAATCTTTCAGCTGGGGATGGAATTGAGTCCATTGAAATATACCCTCAGCCTGAGAAACTTATACTTCTCATATTTCAGGAAAAAACAAAAGTTTCTTAGTGCCCTCAACATAAAATATCTAATTTAACCGGGCCAAGGCCCTGTATGGTTTGACCGCCTCCTACCATTTCTGAATCATTTCATACCATCCATGTTCACTGTTTCCATTCCGGGGTATCTGTGGGTTTTGTTTGTTTATTTGTCTTAATACCTGACACTTTCTCTTCTTCACGACATTCACACGTATATATGTTCTTTTACCTCCTGGAAGTCATTTCTTTGGCACCTCAATTCACTTCTGCTAATTCAGCAATTCCACTTTAATTTTAGTGTCTTTTTGGCAGTCTTCTCTGATTCTTTGATTTTCTCAAACTCTTATATGTTTCCAAATGCCCTGTGCTTCACCTTTGCAGTAGTATATACGTTTTAACTGCTAACCAGGTGTCATCTTTGCTAGACTGTAAGTTTCACAGTGTAAGTTGCACGTGATTATTTAAATTAAAAATATTAATTAATTAAATAAGATACAAATTCCTCAGTTACATTAATTACATTTCCAGTACTCAGTAGTCAAATGTGGCTAGTGGCTAAAACATTGGACAACACAGATTATAGAACATTTCCATTAATGCCGAAAATTGTTTTGGACCCATATTTCTCCTTTTCATTACTCTGAAAAAATTAACTAAGTGTATACAACCTTTTATAAAATCTAGGCCCTGTGTGACCTTTGCTATGACCGCATCAAATTGTTCACCATTTCTTGTAACTGCTAGGCATTTTCTTACTCACACACAAACACACACACACACATGCACACACACACGTACTTTTCCTTAAGGTTTCTTCTAAATTTCATGTAATCTTTGAAATCTTCCCTGTTTGCAAAGCCAGGAGTAGGTGCTCTCTCTTCTCTGCTCTCCTAAAACTTTGTATTCTTACCTTCCTCTATTGCAATTTTTTGTACATATGTCTGTTTCCATTAAAAAGCTACCCAATATTGAGGCAATAGGCTTTGGTTAATTCATATTTATATATCTGGTGCTATGGAGAGATACACAGCACCAAACTGGATTGTGATGTCTTATCCTTTTTATGTATTACTGTATTTGAATGGCTAGTAAAATTTTGTTAAGAATTTTTGCATCTACGTTCAAGAGAGATATTGGGCTGAAATTTCCTTTTCTTGTAATTTACTTTTTATAGTTTCAAACTAGGCTAATGCTACTTTCATAAAAATAGTTGGTAAATTTTCTCAGCTCTTCTGATTTCTGAAAGAGTAGGACAGATTTAAAATAATTTGTTCCTTAAAAGTTTGGTAGTAGCCAGCCTTGAGGGCCTAGTGGTTAAAGTTCAGCACTCTCACCAGTTCGGTGGCCTGAGTTCATTTCCCAGTCACGGAACCACATCACCGGTCTGTCAGTTACCATGCTCTGGTAGTGGCTCCCATAGAACAACTAGAAAGACTTACAACTAGGATATACAACCATGCACTGGGGTTTGGGGGAGTGGGGATGAAAAGGACATTTAAGAAAAAAAACTTTGGTAGAATACACCAGCGAAATCACCTGAGCCTGGAGTTTTATTTTTGAAAGGGTTTTAACTACAAATTTAAATTATTTGATAGATATAGAGATATTCATGCCTTCTTCCGTGAACTTTGGTAGTTTGTATTTTTTAATAATTGTTTCGTTTCATTTAAGTTATCAAATTTATGAGCATAGTGTTTGCAATTTTCTCTCATTTCTCTTAATGTCTATGGGATTATAGTTATGCCTTCTCCTTCATTATATGTATTAGTAGTTTGTGTCTTGCTTAGTCTTGCTGGATATTTTTCAGTTTAACTAATCTTTTTTTAAAAACTATGTTTTGGTTTCACTTCTCTATTGTTTTTCTGTTTTCAGTCCATTGAATTCTTCTGTATTATTTATTATGTATTCCTCTCTGCTTGCTTTATTTTTAATTTGCACTTCCTTCCTAAATTTTCTAAGGTGGAAACAGTGTTTCATTTCAGTTGTAGTATGGTTTTAATTGTTCCCCTAAGTATGCATTTAATGCTGATATTTCTCTTTAAGCACTGTGCTAGCTGTATCCCCCGTGTTTTGATATGTTGTGTTTTTATTTTCATTTAGTTCATTTAGCAAGATAATCTTCCCTTGAGAATTTCTGTTTTCCCATGGATAATTTAGAACTATATTTCTTATTTCCCAAATATTAGTAGATTTTCTAGATATATTTCTATTATTTATTTTTAGTTTAATTCCTTTTTAGGCTGAGAATTCATATTCTATGACTTCTAGTCTTTAAATTTGTTCGTTTTGTTTTTTGGACCAGAATTTGGTTTATTTAGGTGAATGTTTCATGTACTCTTGAGAAGTATTAATTGAGTCGCTACCATAAGCTAAACATAAAGATAGAGCACTGAGCACTGACAGATGACCCACAGCTACAAGTTGTGCTTTTTCTGTTTCTAAAAAAAAAAAAAAAGTTTTACCATCGGAAATCTCAAAATCTTGAAGAGATTTAATGATTATGTAATCAATAGTCCATGTGAACAGAGAACAGAATATGTAATTCTGCTTACTAGATATATGGAAATTGAATATTAGTAATTAAATCCTTCCATCATCCCTTGATTCAGGCAGAATCAGGACTTTAACCTAATATGCGACTGTAAGTCTGAGGTTCTTTTTATCATAATCAAACACTTCGGTGGAACTATAGGATATATACTTATTTTTATATTGTTCAAAACAGGGTTATATTCATGATTGAAGTATGTACAATGATATTTCTAAATTCACAATGACTATTAAGTTTTGAAATTTATTATAATCCAAAGAGACAGTGACACATTCTTTCTATGATTTCAATTTACCTATCAACATTTTCATCTTTCATTATTATTATCAAACACTCATAAGAACTCAGGATAATTAGCTTGTTTTTACAGAGAATAGCAAACACTTTTTTTCCTTTGGGTGTCCCCTTGTCCTGTTTTTCACAGGGGTCATTGACCAAGATATTTATTTGTATACCCCTATGGAGAGTTCCAATTTTATTGAAAATATAATATCTGAATTAATTTCTCATAGAAGCTGTGATTTCAAACTTATTTGATACTCACTCACCATATAACAAACTATATACATATATAAATATACATTATTTATAATAGAATCATACATTGTGTGAAACTAATATATGACTTGGCTAATTTTTCTGAACTCTGATATGTTCTATTCTAGTCTATTTTTAATGGTGGAGAATCTACTTAATTGATTTCAGACTTTACTAATATCTCAGAATCTCCTGTATGAGATAATGAATTAGATAGAAAAACATGATCAGAAGAAATGCATGAAACATGTTTTTTTCAGTTTTTATGGTAAGTTGTCATTTGTAGCACTTCTTACAATTGTTTTTTGAAAAATGCATCTTTTGTGACGTATCCCAGAAGACTTCTTTTGCCTGCTGGTTCCTTAGGGTGTAAATGAAGGGGTTTAGTAAAGGTGCAATTGAGGTCTACAGTAAAGCTACACCTTTGGAGACAGTCACTCTTCCTTTTGCAGATGGTTTAATATACATGAAGATAGAGCTACCAGAAGTCACAGAGACAACAATCAAGTGGGAAGTGCAGGTGGAAAAAGCTTTGGTCCTCTGCTGTGCAGAAGGGAATTTCAGAATGGCCTTAATGATGCAAGTGTAAGAGAGAATCACTAGTACCAATGCGACCACAAGTGTCACCACAGCTAAGACAAAAACATCAATTCTAGGACATGTGCACCTGTGCAGGAGAGCTGCAGGATATGAGACGTTTCACACATAAAGTGATCGATTACATTGGAAGCACAGAAATCCAGCTTAAGTCCCACGACCAATGGGGGAAAGAAGATTAGAAATCTAGTTACCCAAGAGCTGAGTACAAGCTGGTAACACACTTTGCTGTTCGTAATGATTGCGTAATGCAGGGGTTTGCAGATGGCAACAGAGCCATCACAGGACTTGACGGCCAGAAGATAAAACTCTGTAACTGCTAAGAAAAGAAAAAAAGAATAAATGAGCTGAATAACCACTGTAGGAGATTGTTTAGTCACCAGTGAGAATGCTTGTCAAGAATTGTGGAATGCAGAGGATTCTGAATGAAATTCCTAAGATGGAGATATTTTGGAGGAAGAAATAAATTAGAGTCTTGAGGCAAGGATCCAGCAGAGTGGAAAATATTGATAAAGTTCTCCAGCAGGTTCAATGTGTAGTTGAAAAATAGAAACAGAAAAAGCACAACTTGTAGCTGTGGGTCATCTGTCAGTGCTCAGAGAATGAACTCTATTTCCATCAATTGGTTCTACATTTCTCTTTTGTGAGCATTATCAAATCTACATAAGGAAAGAACAAAGAACAAATATATGTTCAATAATCTTTGGCAGTTTGACTCTTAGATGTACGTTTGTTCTAATTTTTTATACTAAATCCTGGTTTTGGAAAAGTCACCCTGATACTTGTTTTAAAAAGACAAAGCCACTTAGCACAATCTGTACAGGTTAAAAAAAAAAATGAAAGAAAATTGTATGAATGAATGAATTATCTAATTAATCAACAAATGAACAAGCATAATTTTCTTTCAAGTGTTGTCAATTTGTTGAGTGTAAAGAATTTATCCTAGAAGACCTTGTAGCAGAGGTCTTCTTCTCCCTGGGACATAATTCTAGAGCTAAATATGTAAACCTGCAAGACTCAGGGGAAAATTGAATTACTTTAGTAGTAATATAATTTATTGCCCTACTTTTATTATTCTTTTTCCTCTTTCTTTACTGCATCAGAAACCCATATAGTCGCACTGTAGAACATAATCTTCAACCATGGTGCCAAAGATGTCTGAAATAGAATGAATGTGTTATGTGGATTTAAGTATGCATAATGTCAGACTCTTCAAACAGTGTCCTGTTTATTGGGAGTAAGTTAAACAAGAAAGTGTAAAATGAATCTCATCTACCCTAACTTACCCCCAATACTGACAGCACTCTTTGGGCAGAGCCAGTGATAGAAGCAGTGATTTACAATATCTGAGACCCTGTGTTTGCTTATTTTCAAAGTATCTGCATTTAATTGCCAGTTGCCAACTCAGCATCACATATGACTTTCTTAGTTCTCTAAGTGCAATGGCAAAGTTGGATGCCATTTCCCAGAGTCCCCTTCTCTGTATAGTTCTAATTTGTAGTTTTTCAATGAGAGGAATTTATGCAAAATTCGGAAGTTGGAAGAGAAGCAGAGGCTATTACTCTGCAGAGGTATTTGTAGTTAGAACGGCGAGCAGAGTCAATATCCATAGTGGATTCTAAGCAAGTGAGAACTACCCACTTTACTGCTAAGACTATTGGTAAATGCTTTCCCAGAAATAACTGAGAGTCACTGCCATTTCCCAAGCTTTCTTGAGCCATTCTCTACAGGGCTTCAACCTGAGATCTTTGGTATTAGTTACCTCAATATTCTATGTGTCATTCAAACGTTTGCTCCCCCATCTCTCCCATTATTTTTAAAAGCTGTAAATCCTCCATTACCCCCTTTATTTCCAGAGTACTTACATAAATTCTACTTTCAAATGAACCCTGACTGATATAGGAGCCATGCTTTAAGAACTTGTAAATTTGTAATTTCCCATAATTACAGTATTGCGTGATCCCATATATATTTGACAGCAGAACTTTAAACCAAATATGCTGATTCATGGTTAGCAAAGACAGCAAGTAAGACAGTGTACTATTCTACAGCAACTCTTTATGACTGAAAACTCCAAAAGATCAAATGAGCTGCTAGCACAAAACAGAAAAGCAGGTTGAGTCTTGCTGGCTGCTGAATTTAAATAGAGGGTAGAAGGAGTTAATTTGGGGTTGAGATGAGATGCTAAAAAGAGGAACATAGTGGGAAAGAGTGTTCCTCCACATGTATCCTTCTTATTTTCCTCTAAAGGCAATTCATGTAATTCCAATTGCCTTGGAGAATGAGAATTGAGGAGTAGGATTGAAACTGAGAATGAAGGAGTTAAAGTTTTCCTGGATTAGGATGAAACTGTGCCTGTAGTCACAAAATTATTGTGAGAAACAAAGTAACCAAAGTTTCTGAGCTTGCCTTGCAGTACAACAGGAAAGTAGCTTGCTGACAGCCCTCCCCCTGACTAAGCATTATGTAGGAGCATTGAGAAGCTAAAATGACCAACTGTAAGCTTCACACATCAGAGACTAAAGATCCACCTCATGCAACACATAGAACCTCCCCAAATTTGCACATGTGGCTCATGAAACAACATGAAAGACAGTCACCCCCTACGCAGAGGACTATTAGAACTTCAACCCCCAAGGCCACATACTCCCCTTCCCATTTTATTCTCACAATATGCACTGGAAAAACACTTAGAACTGCACAAGGCAAGCTAATCTGTAACTGGCAGAAAGAATAACTTATTAGCAGAAAATTTATGTCTTCTGCCCCAACTGTTCCTTCTGTCCCACATAAGGAAGTAACTGAGGTTTTCGTAGATTCCTCAGGAATGTTCTATTCAGCAGATCCGCTACAGAGCAGCACCCAATGTTCTGAGGTCATCCATTACCTGACATTTGTGAGCTCCCTCCTCAGCCCTGTTGGCCTTATATCAGTCATTTCCAAATCAATTCCCTTTAAGATAGGTTTTTTTCCAGGATGATAGTCCACCATCTTCTGATATGCTAGCTTATCACTTATCTTTCTTTACCACCATCTGCTTGGCCTTTTATCTTGCAGCAAGCAGATGGAGCCCTTTCTCGGTATCAAATTGGTAGCCATGAAGGGATGATTAAGTTCTGGCCATGGCTAGCTGACCTTGGACAAGTAATCTCTTGGCTAAGTCCTTAGCAGCTGTGGAGGCCCCTTTCACCTTGGGATTTATCCATTTTGATTTCCCCTACCAGTGCCGGCTGCCTCTAAATACTGTCTGTGGTAGAAAAGAGAAATAATTGTCTCTGGTGAGTCAATGGGTTCAATCTGGAGTAGGGTAAGTCCCCTTGGGGTCCACCACTGAGAACTCCCTTCTTCTCCATCTGGGGTCCTCCCTCTTTGAGAGGTAGGACCATTCAGTTAATAAGGCACCCTGCCAGAATGGGAATAATTGGAGGACTTTTACCTAAAATCTGTAACTGGTTCACTGGTGTCTGGTTTTTCTGTGTCTGAATCTATATCTGTCCATCTCTGTGTATCAGAATGGGGAATACACCTTCTGTCCCTAAGTGGAGTCATTGGGGCTGATTCTGAGTAGATGGTCTGATTATAGTTATGAGCCAATGTCTAAGAAGAAGATGATATTCTTTTGTAACATCACCTGGCCACAATATTCTTTAGACTCTGGAGAGAAAATGACCAGACAATGGATCCTTAAGTTGGAAAAAGTTCTACCTTGGGAAATTTTTAGAGAGCTCTCATCATAAACAGCTGTTTTATTGGTATCTATGAAAAGACCAAATTAAAAGGAAATACAATGATTAGTCTTAAGAACTTAATCAAACTTGGAGTCTCAGCTTCTTTTCATGGGCTTACAGATGCTAATGAAAATGTTAAGTTAACAAAAGAATAAAAATAAGCTGAGAAAAAAATAAAGGGATTCTTCTGAACAAGTTAGAAATTTTTGAAAGAGTTTATTTTAAAAAACGTAATAAAAATAAAGTAAATAAGACATGAAGGTAGATAAAACAAATATTTAAAGAGGAAAAAACAAAGAGGAATCAGAAAGAGAAGAGTCACAGGACTCACCCCAGCAGGTTGGAAATCTTCGTCTAGTTATTAAAAATAAAAATGGGATGAATGAAACAGATATGAATGAGGTTAAAACAGAGATTTTAATAAAACATTGCCTAAGGTTGGAGGGACTAAAGGGACTCCCACTGGAGTCTAACATTAAAGGACCTCAAATACTCCCGGGCTACTCATCCCAGTTTGAAAATAATTTTAAAAAGTGAGAAGGCAGAAATCACAACAAGAAATCTGACCATTAATCACTTGTGCAACAGTTATTCTGCTAAGGTTAATAAGATTATAAAGATTCAAGTCTTTAAACTAATATGGTACAAAGAGGCTATGTCAACTTTGCCTGAATGTTTTTGGAAATGGTTGCTATGTCTGGCTGCGAATGGTTCTCCTATACGGTATTATAACACCAAAACTTATTGATAGAGTCTTAGTGAAAGCTATGATTAGAGGTATAAGAGTTGATAAAATTTTGAAAAATCTGGCATATTTAAATCAGCTTTATGTGAAATGATTTCATCTCTTTTGCCTGATTATATTATGGGGATAAATCTGCCCTTCAGATAATGTTAATTAAACATACTAAAGAGAAAGCAATAAGGTTGCCTGAGCCCGCACCATAGGAGATAAAAACTAAAGGATAACATCAAGTGCTAAAAAGAGAATAAAGGCTCCCCCCACAAGGTAAATTGGTCTAAGGTTAAATTGTACACTTGGAAAGAGGGCCTTTGTTAAATACTTTGTGTAGACTTTTAAAGGTGTGGTACATTGTTCTGAAGTTTTAAAACAATAACTGTGGAGTCTTTATGTGTATGTGTGTCTCTCTATATATGTTAGATATAATATTTTATCTCCAGATGGTATGGCCCAAATTAAGAGCTCTGCTTAACTGGCTTAAAGTAAGCACTTATATTAATTATTTATAAATGTAACAGAAACTAACCTAGACGTCCTTCAAGTTAACATGATATAAAATGATCTTTGGTAAATGAAAGCTTGTTTAAGTTTGTTAACGTGGTTAAAATAAACATGTTTTCAGAGTTATCAACATTGGGTATGATACAAACATATTATCTCTGTTACAAAAATTTTCAGCAAAAATAATAACTCAGAATAATAGCTGATTTTTTCTGATGTCTCATGAGAGTTTTGCAGGTAATCTAAATATAGTTATTGGGAACAAGTAAACTAAATAGAGGCACTATGGCGTATGTACTTAAAACAACTTAAGATTATGACTAACTGACTTAATGTCACCAGAATTTTTTGTGAGTAATCAAAACCTAATTATTGGGAACAAATGATTTAGATAGATGATAATAGGAGTTTTCGGGTGTGATAATTAGGTTTCATGGTCTGTATACTTGAAAACCAGCTTCCAAAATCTTTTTGGTAACTTAAAACTTTAGAGTTTTGATAAGTTAAATTAAATGATAAAATTAATTGAGTACCTAGGTCATTTCCACATACGATAAAATATTAAAAATTTTAATATTTTTTACTGGGCATAGGTTTGTCTATCTTTGGTTTATTATCTCAGAGAAACTAAAAGACACTTGAGTTTATTAATAAACATGTTTTGTGCCATGCTGGGGACTTTTCTGTGAAAAAACTCATATATTTCTAGAAAATCTGAATACAAGGAAAGTAAAATGTATGTTTTCAGTAAAGAAGATATAAATAATAGAGGTATTTTTGTTTGTTTTGTTTAAAAAAGATAAATTTTTCCTAAAGTACTAAGAACGGGTAAAGGAAAGAAGGCATGGGGCAACTTCTGAATGTAAAAGTAAGTGACAGAAGGTTTGTGGAAGTAAAACCTTGAGGAGTTTTGTGCATGGCCAAGTTGACTAAGATTAAAAGGAATTCAATTAAATGAATGAGTTTCAATATCAAAAGTAAACTGGTGTAAAATTAAAATTTGGCTTTCTCTCTCTTAAAAGGGTAATTTTCTTGAACTTTTGGTCTGCTCTGGATAAAAAAGTTATAAAGAGATTTTTCTTTACCTTTGAGTAAGTTTACCTAAAAGACAGAGAATCTATATGATTTTTTAAAAATAATTTCCTATGTTCAAAAGGACTGAGATCTCTCTATTAAGTTATTTTTTGACTGTTTTAACTCTCTTTTTACCTTTGACTATTTCTGTGGTCACTTTGATTAAATGGATAACTAAGCTTGTTTACAAACTTCCCCCTAAATTAAAGTCTTTCTTTTGACTTAAAAAACGAAACTTTAAGAATTTCTAATCAGCCCTGGGACTTCTCAAACAATTTGTTCTGTCTTTCTATAAAGAGGAAAATATTAAACTAATTAAACTTATTTGGTATGTTAAATTACATGAAAAGCATTGTCAAATAAGTGATGATAAACCTTCCTAGGTTATGTTATGTGAGTAAATATTATTAATATGTGGTTTTTTAAAAAATATATAACATTCTTAAAATTCTGATCTGTTCTGGTTATCAATCATTTCTGTCTATTATCTCAAAGTGTTATATGTCACAGTCTTTGTCAATTGCCATTTTTTAATGTTTTGTCATTTGCAAACAGTTGTTGATTTACTTTGATGTTTTTGCAGATGTGTTTCATATTCAGACAGATTCATGGAAAAGACTCTGACACTTGTTCTAAAATACAGGTTTCTGATAAACTTTGAGATTATGAAACTGAGCTGGATGAGAAATGGAGAAACTGATGGCCACATGAATCTTCTACCAGAAGATTAAGAGTTGATATCATGGGACTAAATAAATTGATGAGGATGATTATAATTTTTATGACTTTTTGTTTGAAATGTTGCTGATTTTTTTAATGTTTTGTTTTTCAAGATTTGTGGAAATATTTTTCTCTTTTCTCTTAAGGAACTATGACTTACAGGAATTTGTAAACAGAATTGAGACATTTATCTTTTTCTCCCTATCTGATCCCTCCAGAATATAGAAACTCTTGATGAGTGAATATTCTTATATTCATGGCAATACAGTTATTTGCATAACTTCAATAAGAATCTATTCTCCTTATAACAGGACAGAATTGGAAACACTGGTTATATTACCAAGGCTTTCACTGGAGTGTCATATTTGAGAAAAACATACATAGACTCAGATATGACCAGCTTTTGAGGAACAAAGGTTGACTTTATAATATAAAGCCACTTGGAATGATTGGCCTAGTACCTTGATTAGAGGATTCCCAATAACCTTACCAGGTGAGTAAAGAAGGTCACTTCCTTGGCAGGTACAAAGAACCTCAGGATATCTGGAGGAACCTCAAGAGAAGAGAGAAATTCACCCAAATCTGTAGGTATAGCAGGTGGAGTCTGATGACAAGTCCATGACTTGGCTGTCCTGTCCTTGAGAGGCCTTTAAAGTTCAATCTGATACTCCCTATAAAAAGTTCCAGCAAAACAGATTTAAAAGAGCTTATATGATCAATTGTTATTCTTTTTTCTTTTTTTGTGAGGAAAATTAGCCCTTAGCTAACATCAGTTGCCAATCCTCTTCTTTTTGCTGAGGATGATTGGCTCTGGAATAACATCTGTGCCCATCTTCCTCTACTTTATATGGAACGCTGCCACAGCATGGCTTGACAAGCAGTGCGTTGGTCTGCGCCCGAGATCCGACCTTGCGAACCCTGGGCCACCAAAGCAGAGCATGTGAACTTAACTGCTATACCACTGGGCCAGCCCTCAATTGTTATTCTTCCTGTACTCATTTAAATAATTGGGCCAAGTTTATTGAAACTAGTTTATTTTACAAACCAATGAGTCTTAATTTGACTATCTTTGGTAAAAATATGGGTGATTTTACAGAGAAAAATTATGTTTCAATAAAAACTATAGTACACATATGTGAATTTTGGATTTTGGTTCTGTTAATTGTCTTTGAGGTTTTTGTTTTCTATCTGTAAACTGGACTGGATCCTGAACTCTAGTTTACTCAAATATCTGCTACAGGTCTCCAAATTAATGTTTTCAATTTTTTCCCATCCTTTTCATTTGAAATCATTGAGAACTGAGACCACCCTTTTTCCTGAAGCCTTGCAAACTGAAATTGGACAAAATTGATGTAAACTTGAAAGAGCACCATTATAGCCCATGTTTGGACAATCTTCATGCCTGTTGCTATATAAGCCACTCAAAAGGTTTACCTAAACACCTGATGACATCATTGGAGACATTTTGAACTGCAAGAGATGCTTCAACCCTGACGTCTAGAAATCTTCTTGACTGACTGTCCCTTGGGCTCAAAAATTGGTTTATAATTTGCTCCAACCATTAACCTTGTTTTTCTTTTTGTTTCTCTAGAAAATCTTCTTATCAAATACCTGGTTACTTGCTTACACAATGTAGGCCTAACTTTGGGAGACCTTTCCTGTGTTCTAGAAATGATCCAAAAGACCTGGAGGGAAACTGAACTAAGGAACTAGGCACTGTCAGATGTTCCTCTTCACAGTCTTTGTCATGGAAACTCGGTCCAATTAAAATCCTGGAAGCACAAGATGGGACCATCAGAGAAAGACCACAGGGAACAGGAACTATGCCAAAGAAGTACATCAGAGCCTGGATCACCCAAACCTTGGCTAGCTTCAAGCTCTAGACACTGACTTTTCTGAATGAATACGTAAAGCCCTGAAAGACTGCAAGTTACTGTTCAAAAGACAGTCTTCTAATGGTAAGTAATAAATGAGTCCCAGGTTCTTACCTTACTTGTTGGACCATTAGACAGCAGGGCTACTTGGCTACATCAGATTTCACCTGAGGTTCCAGGCCCTAACCTTGATTGGTTTAAAGGCCTCTTCTCCCGGATTCCTGAAGAATTAAGGTCCATTATGGAGGGGATACTAAAATTTAGGCTGTCTATTTTGCTAATACGTGTGGTCATCTATTTAATTATAAAATGTAGACTTAAAAGTTGTTCCAAAGCCATTGATCAGAGTACTGAAATATTCATCATGCAAAGGATATCTCCTTCTTCCCACCTAGTACTCAAAAGTATTTTAAAATAAAGGTAGAACAGTTTAATTCGTCTACCCTGATCTTTGCCCTTTCACAGCAGGAAGCAGCTGGTGCAGTCGTTGCCCCATTCCCCAAGATTGAGGAATAATGATAAAACAGTAGAGATTGAAACCCAGGATGAAGCAGTTAAAGTTTTCCTGGATTAGAATGAAACCATGCCTGTTCCCACAAGGTTAATGTGGGAAACAAAGTAACTAAAATTTCTGAGCTTACCTTGCAGAACAGCAGGGGGACTGCTGATAAGAAAGTAGCTTGCTGACAGCTCTCCACTTGACTAAGCACCATGCAGGAGCATCGAGAAGCTAAAATGACCAGTTGTAAACTTTACACATCATAGACTAACGATCCATCACATGCAACACAGAGAATCCCCTGGAATTTACACATGTGGCCCATAAAGAAATATGAAAGACAGTTGACCCTGCTCAGAGGACTCTTAGAACTTCACCTCTCAAGGCCACATGCTCCCCTCTGCATCTTATTCTCACAATATGCTTTGGAAAAACAATTAGAACTGCAAGTAGGCAAGTTAATCTGTAACCAGTAGAAAGAGTAACTAGTTAGCAGAAAATTTATGTCTTGTGCCCAAACTGTTCCTTTTGTCCCAGATAAGAAAGTAACTGAGATTTTCTTAGATGCCACAGGAATGTTACATTCAGCAGATCCACTATGGTGAGGCACCCAATGTTCTGCCATCATCCATCACCTGATATTTCTGAGCCCCCTCCCCAACACCGTTGGCCTTATGTCAGTCATTTCCAAATAAGTTCCCTTTAAAATGGGTGTTTTTAGGATGATAGTCTGTCATCTTCTAACATACTAGCTTATTGCTTATTAAAAAGTTCTTTCTCTACCACCGTCTGCTTGGCCTTTTATCTTGTGATGAGTAGATGGAGCCCTTGCTCAAAATCAGAGTCACCAAAACTTAGGGGAATAAGCCCTTCCAACTAATTTCCTTTTGGTAGACAGGTTATTTCAAAAGGACCTAATGGGAGGATAGATGCTGTCAAGGTCTGACATTTTGGAATGTGGTGTGTACTTAACACCAGTCAAAGTAAATGATTCAATCTTGTGAAGAGATTTCATGGAGAATAAGAATACGAAAGTGTGGGAATAAGAGAGGGAAAGCTGGCTATGTCAAAAAGCCACCAGAGATTGTAAATTTGCTAAATCAATTATCATAAAATTAGATTTTCTAAATCACATTAGCAAAAATGAATGAACTAAGAATGCACGCGATAGCATGGGTGAGCCTCAAAATTATATGCTGAGCAAGAGAAGCCAGTCTTTAAAATTCGCCATTTGTGGTTCATTTTTACTAGAAATTCCAGCATATCCTTGCTGATTCCTTACGGTGTAAATGAAAGGGTTTATTAAAGGAGCAACAGAGGTGTTGAGCACAGAGTGAGTCGAAGTCACTCTTTCCTTTGCTGATGGCTTCATATACAGCAAGTTACAGCTCCCATAAGTAATAGAGACAACCACCATGTGTGAGGAACAGGTGGATAAGGCATTAGCTCATTTTTAAACAGAAGGGAGTTTTAGAATGGTTTTGATGATGTCCGTATAGGAGAGGCCTGCTAACACCACAGTGACGACAGGTGTCACAACAGCTAAGGCAAAACCCGTCAATTCCGTGAAATGTGTATCTATGCAAGAGACCTGCAGGATAGGAGAAGTCTCACAGAAGAAGTTTTGGATAGTTTTGGAAGCACAGAAATCCAGCTTGAGTCTCAAGAACAAAGAGAGAAATATCATTATAAAGCCAGTTACTCAAGAGCTAACTACAATTTGGTAGCACATGGTACTGTTCACGAAAATATTTTTCTTCATTATCAGCCACAGAATGTTCCATTTTAAGAAACTTAACAATGCGCGTTTTCACAAATTTACTTAAAGTTCATGAAAATGAACAGAGTCTCCAATTCTTGTCATCTCTATAAAAATGTTGTGAGATTCTTCCCTTGCTCATACTTGAATGAATGCTACTTACCACTTAGGAGGCTTATCTGTCCTTGAAATTTAGCTCTACAATTTGGTTAGTGTTAATATATGACTCATCTTTCAAAGACTTTGCCCTAGTAGACTATTTAAAAATCTTATGTTTCCTATTTCTGAATTTAGCTAATAGCTCATGTAATTTGTTAATTGAGACATATATTCATTCATCACCAAATTCCATATTGTATTTCCTTTTCTTTTTTCTTTTTTTGATGTCACATTCCTTAAGTTTTTCTAACTCCATTTGCTTGCCTATTCATATACAACACTTAGACAATTCCTAGTAAATCATTAACAATGCCTCAAATCTGTGTGCCTTAGGGAATAAAACAAATATAGAAAGCAAAACTGATCTTCCTATATTATACTTCCTTTTTGCTTTATTCCATTCACAATAGTCTCATAATACTTTTTTTATTGTACAAATACATTAAGAAGCCCTATCTTTTAGTCTTAATGGAGAATTACTTTAAATACTAGTTGCAGTTCTTTTTACTGACAGTATTGCAGCTATATTCTGTAATTACTGATTGTAATTCCTTTTTTTTTAATTCATGAAGTCGTTTATTAGGAAGGTAATTTAAGAGTGCTATAATCAATTGTAAGGTTTGAGAGACTTAAGGATTCAGTTGATAGTAGTGGCAACTGTTCATTACATTTTGCAATGGAAGATAGAGCAGTATTTCAATACTAACTTTAGTTTGTCATATGTTCTATTTGTCAAGAAGTACAGCAGAGGAGAGAGTATCCCTATATTCCCGGCCTCTGAATTCTGCAAATGCCTTGTCCATTACTGAAGGCTGGGCCCCTTTGTCTAAAGGCCAGAGGGCGAGGATGCCCAGTGGTTGTCTTCCGTATCTCCCGGACAGCTGGCCTCTTGGTGCTCTTTGACTTCTTTTAGTGTCCTCAACTTCTCAACTTCTCAGATGTTTTCTTTTTTTTTTGAGTGTTAATTGATTGGTTTCAAAACTGCTATCTGAATCAGAGCAATTCAAGTAGATTGATATGAGGTTCACAAATGACATAGTAGCATTTCTTTCACCTGGAATGCAGGGAATGGCCCTAGAAAGAAAAGCTATTGTGACACTGAGGGTCTGTGTAAGTCACAGCGTATTCCTTTGAGCTGAAATTGCTGGGGTGCCAAATTGTCTCTGCTGAATCAGTGAGTCACTATAGAAATGTTAATTTGAATTTCTTGCTAATGAAATAATTTACTGAGAGCAGGTGATTTAGCGAGAAGGTCCGCCTATCCCTCTTCTATTTTTTAACATTGAGCTGCATCAGCAATAGCTTTCGTTAACCACAAGAGTTACAGAGTTAATGGAATCTCTTATATTTTATTATGTTAGTTCTCTTTCTTAGGAGTAATCTGCAGGTGCCTTAAAAAACATCCTCACAAAACACAATGCACAAGGCCAAAAACCAAACCAAGTCGGTATTCTGGCTGAATATCAATATATTTCTTTTGGTCAAGAGCACAATTAAGAAACCATAGGTCTTGATGATAAAATTATCACTTCAACAGTTCCAGTAGAAAACAGAGTGGTTATAGAGATGAAGCTTTGAGAGTCCACCAGAGGGCTGAGGCCTGCAATCTGAAAAGGTAACGTAAACTCTCAAGTTATTTTCTTCATTAACCTCTGAGTAGGTTTCCTACAGCTCAGTCTACAGAAATGAAAAGGAATTAACACAGTCATTAGGAATCCTGATGAATGCTAGCTATGTTTTAACATTTTATTCTTTTAATATACCCCTTTCGAGGCTACAAGATCGTTCTATTCTGCGACCTAAAATCAATGTCTTTAGAAGTCCCTTGACCAAGCTCTTCTCTCTGAAGGATACTGTCGTAGATGTGATTTCAAGGTTTCCTGTTGGTTTCTAATCACTGTAGTTAAGTGAAAATGAAATGAAACAATGCTACTTGCAGGGCTCCAGGGGACTTGCTCTTCTCTTTCCACTTCTTTGCCCAAAAGTGCTGCCATGATCCATAGCAGATCAATATCCTCCATTAGTTATCCTCTAAAAACTATCCCGGCCTATGGAAATGGAGTATTATATTAGAGAACTGATGGCCACAATCCAGAGAATCACAGAATGTTTAGAGACAAGAAAATATCCGACAATAATAGTAAACCGAAGTCAACAATGGTTTTTTTCTGTTCAGTAATTTCCTTAACATCACCCTCACCAATGAACCGCAGTCATATATTTATACCTGGCGTCATTGTCCCAGGCTGGCCACCTGGCCTCTAAATCAGCTGATAAAGGAATGAGTGATAAGCATAGTCTGCAAGGCCCTGTGATCTGGTTTCTGGCTACCTAGCAAAGGCCATCTCCCATCACCTCCCCCTCCATCACTCTGCTCCTGCTACACTGGCCTTTCTTCTGCTTCTCTCCAGCACGCTGACGACGTAATTGATTCTCTGTTAATCATTTTCTTTACATTAGAGCAAGGCTTCTTTGTCTTAGCCAATTTTTAGAATTCCAAGTAATATTCAAAAAGAGCTTTTCTTTCTTATCTTAAAATATACGTTATCACAGAAAAAATCAAATGCCACCCAAGTGATTTTTCCTTTTCTCTTTGATTAAAAGTTTTCAAATATACTCCTCTGCTTTTCTAGATAACTTGATATTCTTTTATCACAAATATTCTTTTTAAAGCTACTGAATCCCTAGATTCTTTGCCTTAAATATATCTGATTGCTTTCTACCAGTCTTAATTTGTGTATCTTTCATAAATAACCTGTTAATGCATGCATAATGGTGTTTACAGCATAAAAAAAATTCTATTTTTCATCCTTAGAGTTTTTCCATTATTCACTCTTCTTCCACTGTAATAAAATTACATAGACTATATATAATATATTATTATAATATGTACTTGTGTTTTATATTATAATAACATGTATATTATTATATTTAATGTAGTAATAAGAATAAATCTTTTTCAAGCATTGTCTATGGAATTTTTATGACATGGGGGACTGAATATAACTAGTAAAGTCATTGCTTCTTTAATTTTATCATTGTTACCTATTAATCTAAGTATTCTGAGTTTGCTAAAAACCTTAATTATATTTAAACTTAAGTGGAGTGTAAACATGTTTGTTAGACTTCCTCAAAATGTAAAGATTAGCTGCTCTCTAATTGTCCTTCCATGATTCATTCAATGCAACTACAAGTTCATGGACAGAGAGAAAGAAAATGAAATAGAAACTCACTTATAAATGAAAAATATATATTTTTGTATATGTTAACTATAGGAATTCTTACTTCTCCATCAAAAGGAATAGCTCAAATAAGACAATTTAAAAAAAAATTTAATACACAGACATGGATTTCTAAAGCTTTACCGTAACTTTTCTTTTAGAAAAAGATAAGTTAAAATTAAAAATTAACTTACCTTACACAAAGTATATTAGAGTTTGTTTTCCTGTTACGGTACAGAGTAGAATATATGGGTTAACTAAATTAAGAGAGATTAAAATCATTTCAAGACATTGATAAATTACTAAACAGATATAAAAACCAATTATTTTTCAGAATAATTCAAATACAAGATGAAATGTGAGAATTATTTATTTTTCAAAATATTTCCCACTTTCACTTAAGTTCATATTCACTACACAACTCAATATTCAGATACTGAGAAGTCCTAATGTATTTCTATCATTCTTTCCAGTTTGGTTAAATTTTCTGAAAGTTTTCATTAACCTTTAATTAGAAGTGTTATATGAAAGGTTGTAACCTAGGAAAAAACCCAGTCTTCAAGTATAGATATTGAACACATCCTATGATTTTAACTAAGCTACAGTTTTGTCTTTTTGTCCAATAAAGACACAAAGGAATCCATTGAAATTATCAGAAAAGAAGGTAGGAAAATATTTTCTCTAGAAACCACTGTTAAGAAAGTATTATTTATGTACAGAAAAAAAAACTCCACGCTGTTTTTAAAATTCAGGAAATACGCAACAAAACATCAGTTGTTTCACAGTTCTGACGCAATATGGGAAAATTTGCTGTGCTAGCTTTCTCCGATAAGAAAATTTCTGCGTCTGTCACACACAAAAACAATAAATAATTTACAGGACCATAGCAGGCTTGAATATGGCAAACAGAGTCAATATTAATAGGAGGGTTTTAACCATGTCTTGGTAAGACACTGCCTGAGTTTTGAAGTGTAGTGGGTTTGATTAATTTTATTTATTTATTTATTTAAATTAATTAATTTTTTTATTACAGTAACATTGGTTTGTAACATTGCATAATTTTCAGGCATATATGATTACACTTCTGTTTCTGCATGGATTATATCATGTCCACCACCCAAATACGCATTACAATCCATCACCACAGCCATGTGCATAATCACTCCTGTCACCTTCCTCCCCCTGACTCCCCTCTAGTAACCGCCAATCTAATCTCTGACTCTATGTGTTTGTTTGTTGTTGTGTTTATCTTCTACTTCTGAGTGACATCATATGATATTTGACCTTCTCCCTCTGACTTATTTCACTTAGCCTAATACCCTCAATGTCCATCCATGTTGTCACAAATGGTTGGATCTCATCATTTTTAATGGCTGAGTAGTATTCCATTGTGTGTATATACTACATCTTCTTCATCCATTCTTCCCTTGATGGGCACTCAGGTTGCTTCCAAGTCTTGGCTATTGTGAATAATGCTGCAATGAACACAGGGGTGATTGTATCTTTATGCATTGGTGTTTTCATGTTCTTTGGATAAATACCCAGCAGTGGAATAGCTGGGTCGTATGGTAGTTCTATCTTTAATTTTTTGAGGAATCTCCATACTGTTTTCCATAGTGGCTGCACCAGTTTGCACTCTCACCAGCAGTGTATGAGAGTTCCCTTCTCTCCACATCCTCTTCAACACTTGTTGTTTCCTATCTTCTTAATTATAGCCATTCTGATGGGAGTGAGGTGATATCTCATTGTAGTTTTAATTTGCATTTCCCTGATAGTTAATGATGTTGAACACCTTTTCATGTGCCTGTTGGCCATCTGTATATCTTCTTTGGAGAAATGTCTGTTCAGGTCTTTTGACCAATTGTCACTGGGTTGTTAGTTTTCTTGTTGTTGAGATGTATGAGTTCTTTGTATATTTTGGAGATAAATCCCTTATCAGATATATGGTTTGCAAATATCTTCTCCCAATTGTCAGATTGTCTTTTCATTTTGTTGATGGTTTCCTTCGCTGTGCAGAAGATTTTTAGTTTCATGTAGTCCTATTTGTTTATTTTTTCTATTGTTGCACTTGCCCGGTCAGACATTGTGCTTGAAAATATGTTGCTGACACCTATGTCAAAGAGCATACTGCCTGTGTTTTTTCTGGAAGTTTCATGGTTTCAGGTCTTACATTCAAGTCTTTAATCCATTTTGAGTTAATTTTTGTTTATGGTGTAAGATGATGGTATACTTTCATTTTTTTGCATGTGGCTGTCCAGTTTTCACAACACCATTTGTTGAAGAGACTTTCCTTTCTCCCTGGTATGTTCTTGGCTCCTTTGTCAAAAATTAGCTGTCCATAAATTTGCCAGTTTATTCCTGGGCTCTCGATTCTGTTCCATTGATCTGTGTGCCTGTTTTTGTGCTAGTACCATGCTGTTTTGGTTACTATAGTTTTGTAGTAGATTTTGAAATCAGGGAGTGTGATACCTCTAGCTTTGTTCTTTTTTCTCAGGATTCCTTTAGCTATTCGGTGTCTTTTGTTGCTCCATGTAAATTTTAGGATTCTTTGTTCTATTTCTGTGAAAACTCTTGTTAGAACTTTGATAGAGATTGCATTGAATGTATAGATTGCTTTAGGAAACATGGACATCTTAACTATGTTAATTCTTCCAGTCCAAGAGCATGGAATATCTTTCCATTTCTTTGTGTCTTCTTCAGTTTCTTTCACCAATGTTTTACAGTTTTCAATGTACAGATCTTTCACCTCTTTAAGTTTATTTCTGGGTATTTTATTCTTTTTGTTACAATTGTAAATGGGATTGTATTCTTAATTTCTCTTTCTGCTATTTCGTTGTTAGTGTATAGAAACACAACTGATTTTTGTCTGTTGATTTTGTATCCTGCAACTTTACCATATTCATTCATTAATTCTAAAGGTTTTTTGGTAGATTCTTTAGGGTTTCTATATATAAAATCATGTCATCTGCAAATAGTGACAGTTTCACTTCTTTCTTTCCAATTTGGATCCCTTTTACTTCTTTTTCTTGTCTGATTGCTCTGGCTAGGACTTCCAATAGTAGGCTAAACAGTAGTGGTGAGAGTGGGCATCCTTGTCTGGTTCCTGTTCTTAGAGGGATAGCTTTCAGTTTTTCACCATTGAAGATGATATTAGCTGTGGGTTTGTCATACATGGCCTTTATTATGTTGAGGTACTTTCCTTCTATATGCCATTTATTCAGAGTTTTTATCATAAATGGATGGTGTATTTTGTCAAAAGCTTTCTCTGCATCTATTGAGATGACCATGTGATTTTTATTCTTCATTTTGTTAATGTGGTGTATCACGTTGATTGATTTGTGAATGTTGAACCATCCCTGCATCCCTGGAATAAATCCCACCTGATCATGGTGTATAATCTTTTTAATGTATTGTTGTACACGGTTTGCTGGTATTTTTTGAGGATTTTTGCATCAATGTTCATCAGTGTTATTGTCCTGTAATTTTATTTTTTTGTGTTGTCCTTGTCTGGTTTCAGTATCAGGGTAATATTGGCTTCATAGAATGAGTTAGAGAGCTTCCCCTCCTGTTCAATTCTTTGGAAGATTTTGAGAAGGATAGGTATTAAGTTTTCTTTGAATGTTCAGTAGAATTCAACATGGAAGCCATCTGGTCCTGGACTTTTATTTTTGGGGAGGATTTTGATTACTGTTTCAATCCCCTTACTGGTGATTGGTATATTCAAATTCTCTATTTCATCTTGATTCAGTTTAAGAAGGATGTATGATTCTATGAATTTATCCATTTCTTCTAAATTATCCAATTTGTTGGCATATAACTTTTCATAATATTCTCTGATAATCTTTTGCATTTCTGAGGTGTCCATTGTAATTTCTCCTCTTTCATTTCTGACTTTACTTTATTGAGCCTTCTCTCTTTTTCTCTTGGTAAGTCTAGTTAAAGATTTTGTTCTGTTTATCTTTTCAAAGACCAAGATCTTGGTTTTATTAATTATTTCTCTTGTTATTTTAGTCTCTATTTCATTTATTTCTGCTCTGATTTTTATTGTTTCCCTTCTTCTACTGATTTGGGGCTTTGTTTGTTCTTCTTTTTCCAGTTCCTTTAGGTGCATTGTTAGGTTGTTTATTTGAGATTTTTCTTGTTTGTTGAGATAGGCTATAAGCTTAACTCTTAGAAGCGCGTTTGCTGTATTCCATAAATTCTAGCATGCCGTATTTTCATTTGCATTTGTCCCCAGGTATTTTTTGATTTCTCCTTTGATTTCTTCGTTGAGCCAATCGTTGTTCAGTACCATTTTGTTTAATCTCCACACATTGTGGCTTTTCTGATTTTCTTCCTATAGCTGATTTCTAGTTTCATACCATTGTGGTCAGAAAATGTGTTTCATGTTATTTCAATCTTCTTAAATTTATGGAGACTTGTTTTGTGGCCTAATTATGTGATCTATCCTGGAGAAAGTTCCATGTGCATTTGAAAAGAATGTGTATTCTTTGGTTTTTGGAAGGAATCTTCTGCATATATATACTAGGTCGGTCTGTTCAAGTGTGTCATTTAAGGCCAATGTTTCCTTATTGTGCTTCTGTTTGGATGATCTATCCATTGGTGTAAATGGAGTGTTAAAGTCCCCTACTATTGTTGTATTACCGTGTATTTCTCCTTTTACAACTGTTAATAATTGCTTTATACATTTAGGTGCTCCTGTGTTGGGTGCATAGATATTTACAAGTGTTATATACTTTTGTTTGATTGTTCCCTTGATCATTATGCAGTACCCTTTTTTGTTTCTTGTTACAGTTTTTGTTTTAAAGTCTATTTTGTCTGATATGAGTATTGTTATCCTAGCTTTTTTTCATTGCCATTTGCATGAAGTATCTTTTTCTACCCCTTCACTTTCAGTTTGTGAGTGTCTTTAGGTCTGAAGTGTGTCTCTTGTATGCAGCACATATATGGGTCTTGTTTTTTTATCCAGTCAGCCACCCTATGCCTTTTAACTGGAACATTTAGTCCATTGACGTTTAAAGTTGATAAGTATGTACTTACTGCCATTTTTTAACTTTTTTTTCCTCAGTGTTTTAGTAGTTCTTCTCTGTTCCCTTCTTCTTTGCTTGCTGTCTTCCCTTGTTGTTTGATGTCTTTCTTTAGTATTATTTTTTGTTCCTCTCTCTTAGTATGTTGTGTATTTATTATAGGTTTCTGGTTTGTGATTATCATGGGGTTCATATACAGTAACCTATGTATAAAGCACTCTATATTAAGTTGATAGTCTCTTTAGTTTGAATTCTATTTGAAAGCTCTACTCTTTAACTCCTCTCCTCCCACATTTTATGTTTTGGATATCATATCTAAACTCTTTTTTGTGCATTTGTATGTGTTACCCTCTTACCATGGAAATAGATAATTTTTCCTATTTGTGGTCTTCTCTTTCTCCCTTAGATAAGTCCCTTTAGCATTTTTTGCAGAACTGGTTTCTTGGTGACAAACTCTTTTAATTTTTGCTTGTCTGAGAAACTTTTTATTTCTCCTTCCATTTTGAATGATAATCTTGCCAGGTAGAGTATTCTTGGCTGTAGGTTTTTTCCTTTTAGTACTTTAAATATATCATGACACTCTCTTCTAGCCTGTAAAGTTTCTGCTGAGAAGTCAGCTGATAGCCTTATGGGGTTTCCTTTGTATGTCACTTGTCTATCTCTTGTGGCTTTTAGGATTCTCTCTTTATCTTTAATTCTGGACATTTTAATTATGATGTGTCTTGGTGTGGGCCTTTTTGGGTTTATCTTGTTTGGGGCTCTCTGTGCTTCCTGTACCTGGATGTCTGTTTCCTTCCTTAGGTTAGGGAAGTTTTCAGCTATTATTTCTTCAGATAGATTCTCTGCCACTTTGTCTCGCTCTTTTCCTTCTGGGACACCTATAACACGGATGTTAGTGAGCTTGATGTTGTCCCAGAGGTCCCTTAGACTGTCCTCACTCTTTTTAATTCTTTTTCTTTTATCTGTTCAGCTTGGGTGATTTCTTCTAGTCTTTCATCCAGCTCGCTGATCCATTCTTCCACATCCTCTACCCTGCTTTTGAGTCCCTCTAGTGAATTTTTAATTTCCAGTATTGTATTCTTCATTTCTGATTGGTTCTTTTTTATATCTTCCATTTCTTTGTTGACATTCTCACTGAGTTTGTCCATTCTTCTCCCAAGATCAGTGAGCATCCTTAACACTCTTTGTTTGAACTCTCTGTCAGGTAGGTTGTTCATTTCTGTTTCATTTAGTTCCTTTTCTGGGGTTTTGTCCTGTTCCTTTACTTAGAATGTATTCCTTTGCCTCTTCATCTTGCCTCTTTCCCTCTGCTTGTGTCTAAGTATTAGGTAGGTCAGCTACGTCTCCTCCTCTTGGATAGGTGACCTTATATAAGTGATGCCTTATGAGGTCTGCAGTGTGCTTCCCTGTCATCACCAGTGCCAAATGTTCCAGGAGTGACACCTTGTGTGGGCTACGAGTGTCCTCCTGTTGTGGCATGGTTGTTCTTCGCATAGGTTCCCAGGGAGGCTGAGCTGTCCCTCTGTCCAGCTGGTTGTAATGCTCAGCTGTGTGTAGTTGTTGTCGGCCCTTCAGTCTCTCTATCGGGTGTGGGGATCCCTAGCACAGTTTGCTGCAAGGTCTAATAGCACATTCCTGTTGCAGTTTTTCTATTAAGTGAGTAGGCCCCCAGCGTGGCAGGTTGTTAGGCTCAGGGGCTTACAATTGCTATAAGGCTCCAGCCTATAAGGCTCTTGTCAGCTCCCTGAGGATTGTAGCTGGTTGGGGCTGGCCTCTGGCATGGGAGCATCCAATTGTTTCAGGCTTTGGAAGGTAGGTCCAAACCCCTATGTGGGTCTTTGAGAAGCACAAGTCTGTTGCAGATGACAAGCTCTACTGCCCACAAGTCCACACACACAGTCAACACAGTCCTGCCCCATGTGCACATCCTGACCCCCTGAAGTGGACCCAGTCTCTCCATGGCAGGAGCCCCACACATTTTACCAATGCTCTACACTCTCCACCAGCTCCTTTTGCATGCCCTGCCCCGCAGAGGTGGACCCAGTCACCAGGCTGTGGAGAATCCAGTCACCAATCTATACAGGCCCACAAGTTGCCTGTGGGCTTGTTGTTGGGTGAGGCCAGTGCCTAGGTTGGGCTGCCTACCCTGGCTGAGCTGGATTAAACTGGTGCTCTAGTGGGTGGTGCAGACCCTGGGCTACCAGGCCGCAGGGAGAACTGCAATGGCATCTGCCTGCGTCTGTGTCAGCACACCCACACTAGGCCACAACAATGACCGCTGCTAACATCCCAGTCCCTGGAGAGGCGTCACGTCTCACTGAGATGCACTCAGAGCCTATCATGTGAGTCTCTTTTCACCAAAGGACTGTGCACTTTTCTTTCTGGTGATTTTAGGTTGCTTTCCAAGATGGGTGAATTTGTGCATGGGCCCTTTAAGAGCAAGCTTTAATCTGTTTGTGAACCAGCTTTTCTGGGGGTACTCCCCAAAGTTGTTAGCAGAGAGCAAAGTCAGATATTAGACCACTCATCTTGGTTGTGCAGGGTCCAAAAAATGCCTATAGTGGTCACGCTCCCCAGCTCAGGTCCTCCACTCCTCCAGGGAAGGCCGTGTACATTTGGGTTGCTCGTGGATGGCCATGAAGTGCTACACCTTCTGAAGGTGGTGTTTTTTCTCTCCAGAAGGGAATTTCTGCCTCTTCCACCTCAATTAGGATTGTCGTTTGTTTCAGGGGTTCCACTTATCCAGTTTTCAATTCTCTCTCAGGGGTAATGTTTCCAAGAGTAGTTGTAAATTGGATGTGTCCAAGGGAGGAGGTGAGTTCAGAGTCTGCCTATGCCACCATCTTGACCTTCTCCATGATTAATTTTAACAAAGTATTTATTTTTGAAATTTGGACAAAACTTCTGGTACCACATTTGGTTTGTGATAGACGGGTCTGTGCAAGATAACTTAAACATCTGAAGCATTTTAACTGTATTGACATAAAGAATGTAGTCAAAATGAGTAGAAGGATTGGTTGCATATATTATTTTGGGAACTAAACTGGAAAATGTTAGTAAACAAACTCTATTATAAGGGGCCACTTTGTTATGATCCCAAACAGGAAGTCAACAAAAGCAAATCCAAAAATATTGATACTGGTGTTTGAATATGCAGGAAAATTGCTTACTGTCCTCTATCCTTAAGAAAACTTCTGCTCTAGGAATTCAAAGAGTTGAAAGACAGCCCAAACACATTTCTCACAAACAAGAAATAAAACATCACAACAAGTCCTTGAAAAAAACTATCATTTCTCAACTGATTTGCCTTTGAATCTTTGTCAGGAAATCTGTTCACTATATAGGCGTGGTATAGGTTTATGTCGTGACTCTCCATTCCGTTCCATTGTCCTGTTTGTCTACTTTAAGACATGGCTTCACTGTATCTTTATAAGTATTAAAATCAAGTAGTTTTAGTGCTCTGAATTTGTTCTTCTTTTCCAAAGTTGTTTTGGCAATTCCAGGTCCTTTGCAGATCCATATGAATCTTTATTCAACTTGTCAATTTCTACCAAAAAAAAAAAAATGACTTCAGGTATTTTGATTGAGATTGCATTGAATCTATAGATCAATTTCATGAGAACCAGCATCTGAGACATATTGAGCCTTCTAACTTATGAACACACTAGATCTCTACACTTTTCAGATCCTCTTAATTTCAGCAATGTTTTGTAGTCTTCAGTGTACACGTCTTGCAAATGTTTTGTCAGATTTCATCTGTAAGTTTTTTTAAATTGAATATTGCATTATTTTTTAAATTTAATTTCTAATTTTAATTTATAGTATGTAGAATCAGAATTAATTTTTACCTTATGTTGTGTTCTATACTCTTTCTAAACTCATTTACTAATTCTAGAGACATTTTTGTAGATTTCGTTGATTTTCTACTTTGATGATCATGTTTTCTGTGAATAAAGAGAGTTGTATCTCTTGTTTTCTGATCTGGATGCCTTTTATTTACTTTCTTAGACTTATTGTACAGGCCAGAACTTCCACAATAATATTGAATAGAAGTGAGCAGAGTGAATATTCCTTTTTTTTTTTTTTTTCTGATCTTATGGGGAAAGCACTTAGTCTTTTAACTTAAGAATGCAATAGCCGTAGGCTACTGTTAGATGCATTCCATCAAGTTGAAGTCGTTCCTTTCTATGCTGAATTTGTTGAGAGTTTTTCTCAGCAATGATGTTGTATTTTATCAAATTACTCATTTGTGACTATTTGCATTATTTTTCATAATTTGTAAGCACAATGAATTATATCCTTAGTTTTCTTCTAATGTTAAACCAACAATGCATTCTTGAAAGGAACCCCAGTTGGTCACGATATTATATCACTCATATAATATGGGATACAATTATATATATTAGAAGAATTTCTGTATCTATATTCATAAGGAATATTTTCTGTAGTTGTATTTTATTTTAATGCCTTTTTCTATTTTTTGTATCATGGTAAAGCTGGCTCAACAATGAATTGGAAGGGTTCCCTTCTCTTCAATTTTTGGAAATAATGTGGATATAATGGGTACTTTAAAAATTTTAGTGGAATTCACCAGTGAAGCCGTCTACGCCTACATTTTTTTTTTTTCCTGAGGGATGTTTTTTAACAACAAATCAATTCAGTTAACAGATATAGGGCTATTCAGTTTGAGGGTTTGGCAGGTTGTATTTTACAAGGATTTTTGTCGATTTCATGTAAATTGTCTATTGTTTTGGCATAAAGTTGTTCATACTATCTTCTCGTTATTCTTTTATTATTTTAGGATCTGTAGTATATGATCTTTCTAAGCTTTAAAATCAGTAATCTGTCCCTTCTCATTTTTCCCTGATGAAATACTTTATACTTATCTTCTCAAATATTTCACTTTTTTCTCCATTGTTTTTTGTTATTATTTTCTATCTCATAGAGTTCTGCTCTGATGTTTCAGTAGATATAGGATAGACCTCAACAAATACTGCTGAAACAAGTGGATATCCATGTCATAAAATGAACCTTATTCTGAGACTCAAACCATAGTAAAAATTAAATCAAAAAGGATCATAGACATAAATGTAAAACTATAAAATTTCCAGTAGGGAATATGAGAGAAAATCTTTGTGGACTTGGGATAAGCAAACATACCTTAGATGTGACATTAGAGATGATCCATCAAAGAAATGATAAATGAAACTCTATCAACGTCAAAAAAATCTCTGGTTTTTGGGGGCCAGTCCAGTGGAGTAGCAGTTAAGATCACGCACCCCAATTCAGCGGCCCAGAGTTAGCAGGTTCGGATCCCCGGTGCGCACCAATGCACTGCTTGTCAAGCCATGTTGTGGCGGTGTCCCATATAAAGTAGAGGAAGATGGTCAGGGCCCAGGGCCAATCTTCCTCATCATAAAGAGGAGGATTGGCAACAGATGTTAGCTCAAGGCTTATCTTCCTCACAGAAAAACCTAACAAAACAAAACAAAAAAACAAATTCTACATTTTGGCAGACGCTGTTATGAGAATTAAGAGACAAATCACAAACTGGGATAAAATATTTGCAAATCATATATCTAATAGAGGACTTGTATCCACAATATATAAAAAAAGAACTCTCAACTCTCATTAATAAAAAAACACAAAGGAAATGAAAAATGAGCAAAAACTTGAACAAACACTTAAATAAAAAAAATATGCCTAGTAAATAAGCACATGAAAAGTGGCTCAATATCATTAGTCATTAAGTTAATGCAAATTAATATGAAAATGAAGTGTCATCCCCTATATATTATAACAGCTAAAAGTTAAAAGATTGACCATACAAAGTTTTGATGAGGCTGTGGAGGGAGTGGAACCCTCATACATTACCAATGTGAATGTAAAAAAGTACAGTCACTATGGAAAATAGTTGCCAGTTTATTAAGAAGATAAGCATGCATCTACCATACAATCCAGACATTCCTCTTCTATGTATTTATGCAAGATAATTACGAACATCTGTCCAGGCATTATCTCATAAGTGAATGTTCATAGCTGCTCTGTTTATAATATCCAAAAACTAAAAACAACTCAAATGTCAATGAGCAAGCCAATGGATAAACAGAGTGTGAAGTGTGGTATATCTGTACTAGAATACTACACAGCAGTACGAATTAGGGAACTATTGATCATGGAACAACATGGAAAATCTCCTAATAATTACAGAGTAAAAGAAGATAGATATAATAGAGTAATACATCTATTATTCCATTCATATAAGACTCTAAATATGCAAACCAATCTCTAGTAATAGACAGCAGATCAGTGATTGTATGGGGTGGGGAGGGAGATAAAAAGGATTATAAAGATGTATGAGAAACTACTAGAGATGACAGATCTGCTCACTATCTTGTTTGAGGTGATGATATCATGAATGAATACATAAGCTAAAACGTGTCAAATTATAACTTTAAATGTATGCATTTTATGTCAATGATACTTTAATAAAGCTGTTAAGAAAATGTTTATTGGAGGGAAAAGGGAAAGCCCCCAAAATTGAAAACAAACTGAATCAAATATACCAAACTGTATTGTATAATGACAGAAGGAAGAAAATTATTTCAAGATTCTTTAAAAGAAAGCATTTGACTCTCAATTCCTAGAGGGATATAATCTAAAGTAAAAAAAAACAACTTCAAATAATCATAAAGCAACACACACTACACTTAATTATAGACATAAATATTGGTGTTATTATTTTGAAACTGTCATTTATAAGAGAAGAAATTAAGCAAATAATTTAATTCAAGCATCAAGATAAATGACAAAACAAAAGAAATACAAGAATAAAATTTTTAAAAACTTGTAAAACTCCCGTATTCTTAGAATTCAATAAATTCATGATTCTTAAAAGAAATCAATATTCCATAGCTCTGTCTGAAGGAAAGACTAAAATCAATGACATTCTAGTGGCAGAAGCCCCTAGTGCCCAAATGAGAATCTTTAAATCCAACTGTCATTAAAATAGACCAGACTTTCTGAGAGAAGTTGGTAGTTCTGGGTACAGGGCAGGAATGTTCAAGATGGGCCTGAAAGAAATCTTGGGACCAGAAAGCGTGGAAGCAATCACAACTAAAAAGGGAGGCATCAAAAGGAGCAGAACTGGAGGAGTTCCCACTGGCCAGTAAGAGACAATCTGAGCATCAAAAATATACAGACAGCAGTGGCTCGAACTCATCAAATATCAGGAGTCAGAAAACTTTTGCAGTAAATGGCCAGACAGTGTTTGAGTCTTGTGGGTCATCATTGCAACTACTCACCTCTGCTGTTGTAACGTGAAAGCAGCTATGAATAGACAATAGATGGACACGTGGAGTATGGTTGTGCTCCAATAGATCTTTTTATTTCTTTTTTTTTACAAAAACAGATGGCAGGCCAGATTTAGCTGACAAACCACAGTCTGCTAGACCTGAAATATATGGAAATCCATGAATTCATGAAAAAAGGAAACTTACTGTCAACATTTGTGATTACTAAGGCGCCAATACGTTCCTCCAAAAATAGACAAATACAAGGAAAGACACGTTTATTTTCCTTTTTTATGCAAATAACATCAGAGTAATTAAATAAATGATAAAAGCTCGTCTTAACGGTATAATTCTGGCTAATATACAGAAAATGAAAGATAAAATTGGAAAATTAGCATGTTTTGACGCCTAATGAAATGAAAAAAACATCTAATGAAAAAACAAACATCAATATTCATAAAAGAATGCTAAAACCATTTAAATAGGGGAAATGGGCAGAACCTACGTGTAGCCAAGGATAATCATGGCATCACTAAGTATGTGCCTCGGGATGTAATGCAATAGGATTTACACAGAGAAAACAATAAATCAAATTCAGAATGTGGGGTATTCGAAACAACAAATAACCAGTCTATACACAAATGCACATATGTTAACATGTACACACTACATATAGCCAGGAAATTTCAGTGTGAACTAGAAATCCAGTTTAACCCAGATAATGATAATGTTGAGTTTTTTTGTTAATGGTGATAGATTTGGTAATAATATAATGCCATACCAATTTTTTTTATTACGTTATTAATCTGATAATAAATTTTACTTAATTACCAATTATAAAAAGTGGATAAAATCTGCTGGGTGCCCGAACGTACTCTGGGATAAATGCAAGAAGGAAGATATAATCCATAACCTCAATGAGTTTATAGATCACTTAGTTTTATACTTATATAAATAAGCAATTAGAATTTCATGTTTATTTGTATATAGATAGATAGATAGATTTGATCCCAAGGGAAGGATTTATTCATTGTCTGAGGGTGTTGCAGCAGGCTTAAACAAGAATAAGAATTTGCCAGAGTGAAAACTTAGAAAGTTATATTCCAGGTAAAAATAATCTCTTCTAAATGCTATTTTAAAGAAAAAGCAGAATGGTTAGTGTTTCCATAGACACAATTTATTAAAAGGAATGATTGAATTATGGAGAAGAAATTAAAAATAGTTATATAAAAATTATTTTCAAACTTCTTTCTTTTTTCATGAGAAAGGAGATTTTCAATGTTGCATAAATTTTGGGAGAGACAAATTACAACATAAATTTCTCCCATTAGCAACCACTCACAATGTGCCAAGAGCATTGTGATAACTGCATTTATATTCTATATAGTTTCTTCCTATTTACACTTGCTAGGCACTGCTCTAAGTTATGTGGACAAAACCCCATGAACTAGGTAATTTTATCATTCATTCCCATTACACTGATTAAGAAAAAGAGGCACAGAGAAATTTAAGAAATTTTTTCCAGAATTATGAGAGCTTTTAGCCGACAAATTCAGGATGATTCCACAGATAGTTCTCTTAACAAACATACTACATTTCACAGTCTATTTAACTTCCTCCTGATTTTGTTTTGGTAATTACCATTTTTAGCATATTTATAATGTTGTGCAACCATATCCATTACGTAATTCCATAACATTTTTTTCCACCCATGAAGTAACCCCGTATCCATTAAGGAGCTATTCCCCTATCTCTGTTACCCCCACTCCTAGACAAACACTAGTCTATTTTCTGTCTCTATGGACTTTCCTATTCTGGACATTTCACATAACTGCAATCACACAATATTTGGACTTTTGTGTCTGACTTTCTTTAATAGCATGTTTTCAAGGTTCATCCATGCTGTAGCATGTATTGATACTTCATTCCTTTTTACAGCCAAATAACATTCAACTGTATGTATATACCACATTGGTTTATCCATTCATCGCTTGATGGGTATTTGACTAGTTTCTATTTTTTGTCTATCATGTATGATATTTCTGTGAACATTTGTGTACACATTTTTGTGTGAAAGTAATTTTCAATTCCTATAAGTAGAATTTCTGGGTCATATATTAACTCATATGGTAATATATATATAACATTTTGAGGAACTGCCAGACTGTTTTCCAAGTATCTGAACCATTTTACTTTCCCACCAGCAATGTTTAAGGGTTCCAAATTCTGTACATTATCAATAATGCTTGCTGTATATATGTATTATAACCACTCTAGTGGCTGCCAAGTGGTATGTCATGGTGGGTTTGAATTGTATTTCCCTCATGACTACTGAATTTGAGCACCTTTTCATGTGCTTTTTGCCCATTTGTACATCTTCCTTGGAGAAACCGCTAGTCATTTTCCTGTTTGTTGAGATTTTGGTCTTTTTATTGTTCAGTTGTAGGAGTTATTTTATGTAAATTTAACCAAGGAAGTGCAATACTTGTACAAAGAAAATGACAAAGCTTTTTTTAAAGACATTAAAGAAGACCTAAATAAAGGAAAAGACATCCTATGTTCAGGGATAGTAGACTTGATATTGTTAATTAAGATGGCAATACTTCCCAAACTGATCACAGACTTGGAGTAATCCTCCAAAATTCCGACTTCTCTTTTTGCATAAGTGAACAATTCAATACTAAAATTCGTATGTAATTCCAACAGACCCTGAATAGCCAAAACAATATTGAAAAAGAGGAACAAAGGGCCGGCCCCATGGCTTAGTGGTTAAGTGCGCGCACTCTGCTGCTGGCGGCCCGGGTTCGGATCTTGGGCGCGCACCGACACACTGCTTCTCCGGCCATGCTGAGGCCGCGTCCCACATACAGCAACTAGAAGGATGTGCAGCTATGACATACAACTATCTACTGGGGCTTTGGGGGGAAAAAATAAATAAATAAACTCTTTAAAAAAAAAAAAGAGGAACAAAGTTGAAAGAGTCACACTTTCCAATTTCAAAACTTAGTATAAAGCTACAGTAATCAAGACAGTGTGACACTGGCATAACAATAGACATTCAGATCAATGGAATAGAACCGAGTCCTATAACAGAACCATACATTATGGTCAATTGAATTTTAACAAGGATGTCAAGATTATTCAATGGGGAAATAATAGTCTTTTCAACAAATCATGTTGGTATAACTGGATATCTATATGCAAAGTAAACTTTTATTTCTACCTCACATGATATACAAAAGTCAACACAAAAGAAATCAAAGACCTAAATGTAAGAGCTAAGACTATAAATTTTTTAGAGGAAACATAGGTAGAAATCTTTGTGACTTTGGATCAGTCAATGGTTTCTTAAATATGACAGCAAAAGCACAAGCTTTTATAAGATAAAGGTAAAATAGGTAAATTTGACTTCACCAGAATTGAAACTTTTGTGATCAAAGAATACTATCGAGAAAGTGAAAAGACAAAACAAAGAATGGAAAAAATATTCACCAATTATTTATCTAATAAGGGTCTAGTAGTTTTTAAAGAGCTTATTGGAAAGCTTTCAGAGCCTTGAATATAATAACATAGACTCACTAGCTTCTCTTTGCCATAGAAAAGTAGATGGTTTACAGTGTTGGCCTAAAAATAGTAAAATGAATCAGATCAGAAATCTGAACTTAAATTATTTCTATTCAGGGCTGCATGGATAATAGTTCACCATCAAATACCTTGATGATTTTTTACTCATATCTCTCTGATGGCGTATTATATACAATATGGAACTCTATATATTCTAGGGATTTCCTTACAGGACATATTTTTTACCTGACAGGATATCAATAATACCCCTCTCTTAACAGGCATTAAATATATGGGTAAGTATGTGCAGGAATGAGCAGAGGGGAAGTCCCAAGAAGACTTAACTAATTTTTTTAAACCTCCTTTCTTTTACCCCAGATATCCAATGCTCAACAGTCACCGTCAGTTTGTTCACCGAAACATCTCTGAAACCATTTCCCTGAGCTTCAGATTCATTTCCCCATTGCATTTTCACTCTCAAATAATCCATTTAATTTAACACATCAGCCATCTAACTTGTTTTCCTGATTCCAACATCTAAAAATCCATGTTCAATACAGTTAACAGAGCAATTTTTATAAAATAAAAGTCTGATCACATAGATTGTTAGATTAAAAAACAAAACTCTCACATGAACCACCTGCCGCAGAATCACCCACAGTCCGTGTTTCTATCCTGCACTCCAGGTAAACTGAAAATATACTTTAGGGATGAGAACATGGACTTTGTATTTAAATAAGATAACCCGGTGGGTGATTCTTATTCACTCCAAATTTTCAGCTCTATAGACCTACCGGATAAAGTCCTAGTAGATTTTAGGACATACAAGCTTTTTTTGATTTGAAGTCTGCCTTTTTTTCTTGCCTTGTTGAGTTCTATCTCAACAGAGGCAACGTTTTCCCCCAGGTAACATTTGTTGAGCACTCATTCTGGGCCAGTTGCAGATCTAGAATCACTTTGTATAGTATCTCTCTTCATTCTCAAAATAACCTTATAAAACAAGAATTATTATTACTAATATACATCTATTTTATACATGGAGAAACTTAGGAAGGAAGAATTTGAGAAACTTGATCAGGCTCACACGTATGTCTGGATTGAAACCTTAGCTGACTGGCTCAAAAGTCTACACTCTAAATTATCAGGCTTGTGATACTAGCGAGTGACATTTGAAGTAATTCCTAGAGCCCCAGTGGTAGTACGTGTTGCTACATTTATGTCTATAAAATTCCATTATGATTAATATGTAATTAAAATAGTGTTTGTGGAGGAGGTCAATACCATGTCTTGTAGAGTAAATGAAATTTAACATTTGTGTTGATGACTAGAAGAGAGGACTCTTCTTGTAGCACAGAAAGGAATGCTAATCATAAAGAGAAGTAGGAAGGAAAGGGGGCATTGTGCTGAAAGGTCTGGCTAAAATGTTAGGAGAAGGTTAACTAATTGAAGGACAAATTAAGTAAACTTAAAACACGAGTAAAAAATTTTTACCTATTCTCCAAGATTTTAAAATTGAATTTTCCTCATTTTTTGAAAAAAGAAATCTTTTGTAGTGTATCCTTGAAGGCTTGTTTGACTTGCTGGTTCCTTAGAGTGTAAATGAAGGGGTTTAATAAAGGGGCAACTGAGGTGTAGATAATAGCTACACCTTTGGATAAAGTCACCCTTTCCTTTGCCGATGGCTTCATGTAAATAAAGATACAGCTCCCGTAAGTAAGGGAGACTACAATCACATGAGAAGAACAAGTAGAAAAAGCCTTTGTTCTTTTCTGAGCAGAAGGGATTTTTACAATGGTCTTGATAATAGATGTGTAGGAAAGAATCACTAACAGCAACGTGACCATGAGTGTTACAACAGCTGAGACAAATGAAGTCAATTCTAGGAAACGAGCGTCTGTGCAAGAAATCTGCAGCACAGGGGAAGTGTCACACATGAAATGATCAATTACTTTGGAAGCACAGAATTCCAGTTTCAGTCCCAAGATCAATGGTGGAAAGGTAATCAGAAAGCCAGCTGTCCATGAGCTGAGTACCAGGTGGTAGCACATTTTGTTGCTCATAATGATTGGGTAATGTAGGGGTTTGCAGATCGCTACATAACGGTCAAAAGACATGGCAGCCAGTAGGTAAAATTCTGTAACTCCTAATAAGAGGTAGAAGAATAACTGAGATACACAACCACTGTAGGAAATGAGTTTGTTTTTAGTCGCGATGATGATCAGGAATCTGGGAATACAGATTGTTGTCAATGAAACTTCCAAGAAGGAGAAATTTCGGAGGAAAAAATACATGGGATTCTTGAGGCGGGGATCTAGTAAAGTGAGGAGGATGATAGATAAGTTCCCCATCACACTTAACATATAGTTTAGAAAGAGAAATATAAAAATCACAATTTGCAATTGTGGGTTATCGGTCAGTCCCAGGAGAATGAACTCTATCTCTCTTGACTGGTTCTTCATTTCAGATTCGAGTAGAATTACACAGACATAGGTAAACGACTCCAAAAGTGGAAATAACTGGATTTTTTTTAAAACTACAGACATAAAATAAACATATTCAGGAAGGTAAACAATTTCAAAATGTTGATTTAATTTGACAAGACAGATGATAGCTAAAATTATAGCATAGATCAACCTAAGCAGCCTCTGATTGTTCCATTTAAGCCACAATTATCTTTATAACACTACTAAATCCTTTTGTTTCCCCATTTAAACTTGAAAGATAATTTAAATTTCAGCTGATCATTTCCAAATTAATTGAACTCTGTTTAAATGTTCTAAATAGAGAGAACATAACTATTACTTGCAATGTATTTTCTATGTATATTTCGTATATTATTGAAAAAGTTCTTATAACATCTGGACAAGTATACCAGTGTCAATTTGCAATGTTTATTCAAAAATTATTAGCTCATCAAAATACTTTTTAAATATATGGAACATATAAAAATAATAATAATTATATATTTTCTGTATGATTGAAATACTCAAATATATACCATTAATTATTTTGTCCCAGTGTGTTACTTCTCCATTATTCCTTTATCTCATTTCATTAATTATTTTTTGAAGGGGTTTCAAATACATCAGTCTTCTCATAATTAGTTGTATTTAATCAGGAAGTATTGAATATTGTATCTACATAAAAATAGAAAAATATGACAGTTTAAAAGTCAGTGAATATTACCTGACATGTACTTGCAGATTCATTTATGATCTGGATATTTATAATAAGTTATATATGACTTACCATATCTGGGATATATTGATAGAACTTTCCACCCATGGGAACACGGTAGAAACAAGAGTTGAAAATAAACGAATATTCTTCTTTTTATAATATTATAAAATATTCAAGTATTTCAAGAGGAAATTTAATTCCAATTAAATTTTCTGGCAAAGCATTCAAAACGGATATGCAATCTGGAAATTATATGCATCTGTTGATATCTTCCACTTTCACTCACACTCATTAAAATCACAGGACCCAGATATTACAGATGATTCAATTAGAATCCTCTTTCATGCCAGATAAGATTTATTTTCTGAGATTTTCCTTATATATTTAAATTGAGAAAAACATCTTCATAAAAATTCTAAATGAAAATGTGATGCTCTAAATGAAAAGATGTTTGAGAAATCTCTCAAATGAAATGAACCCAAATTTTGTA